>NC_088401.1:76499828-76529828 GCF_034236695.1 Oncorhynchus nerka | reverse complement strand
ATGGGACCAAGAGTACTTTTTCCAACTCAGTCTGGGTCACTGCCAGACCTGTTCAGAGAATAATACACTTCTCTCTCTGATCTCTCCGTCTCTGATCCCTCTCCATCTCTGCTCTCCCTCCCTCCATATATGATCCATATTTATCTTCCCTATCTTTCACCCTGCCCGCCCCCTCTCTCTTTTTCCCCAGAATCTGTTGCCAAAAGAGAGGGGATGGAACCAGGACTCGATATACAGTACACATTAGCATACTGCCATCAGGTGGCCAAACAATAGATTACACACTGGCTTAGTGAGTTCAAGCAGCACAACAATGATCTCTACTGGTAAAAATACAACACAATGTGTACATTTGATACTGACTGTGTAGACTCTACTACGGGCTTTTAACGCTGAATTATTTCTCAAAGTAATGAAGAAATAAATGAAGAACAAACTCCTTTCCTCTCCACTCATTTGAAGCCAAACTCAGACTGCAAATGTTTGCTAATGTTTGTTCATGTTGTAGAATTTCAAGCAAACTTGTCCTTGTGGTAAAAATGATGTGGGTAAAACGAAGCGTGAATTAAAAGTACGTATCTCAGAGCATCGTAGCACCATTAGGTGCAAAAACTTGACTTATCCAGTTGAGGCCCACTTCTTGGAGGCAGGCCACTCGATTTTGTCTCT
Organism: Oncorhynchus nerka; assembly: GCF_034236695.1. Classification (NCBI taxonomy): domain Eukaryota; kingdom Metazoa; phylum Chordata; class Actinopteri; order Salmoniformes; family Salmonidae; genus Oncorhynchus; species Oncorhynchus nerka. The sequence goes on along the minus strand of NC_088401.1, from coordinate 76,529,159 downwards.
GCGTTATATTGGCATCGAACATGTCACCCTCCCTAGGAGAGGGGGTGACCTTGATAATTTATTGTTAAAACGAGAGGCTGCCTGGATCTTTAACTTCAAGATCCGTGCTCCCTTCGGTCTCAACATAGACTTTGATCTGAAGCCATTCTTGTGATTATTGTGACTTTGTCATTGTAATTGTTTGTAAGCTTGTGTAGTCAAATGAATTTATGATCGTATGCTATTCATTTGTTGTTGGTATGCTGTTCTTTGTATGCCATTTTAATATTTGATCATTAACCAATGATATCAGGCCACTCTTGGCCATGATTACAGACACCTGCGTCTTTTGACACTACATAAACGAGTCATCCCGCAGTGTTTGTGATTATACCCTGATGAAGACAGCTTGGCTGTCAAAACGTTGGTAAATCAATCTGTGCATCTGAGCTCCTAGAGTGTGCGGCTCTCTTTTATTTTCAAGCATATCCCTACTGCCTGGCATGTCCCACATCTGTATATACAAAAGCACACGGGATTAGAAATGTCAATTGTAACCAATATTGAGAACCATATGACGAGGTGATCTCTCTGTAAACCATCAATATGCGCTAAGATCACACACACACAGCTGATCTCAATGCCAACCACTATTGGCCACTATGGCCTTTTCTCATATGAACAAAAGTCTGTCCTCCGCCCTCTCTCTTCCGGCTTCACTCCTCCGCCCTCTCTCCTCCAGCTTCTCTCCTCCGTCCTCTCTCCTCCGGCTTCTCTCCTCCAGCTTCTCTCCTCTGTCCTCTCTCCTCCGCCCTCTCTCCTCCGTCCTCTCTCCTCCGCCCTCTCTCCTCCGTCCTCTCTCCTCCAGCTTCTCTCCTCCGTCCTCTCTCCTCCGTCATCTCTCCTCCGTCCTCTCTCCTCCGTCCTCTCTCCTCCGTCCTCTCTCCTCCGCCCTCTCTCCTCCGGCTTCTCTCCTCCGTCCTCTCTACTCCGCCCTCTCTCCTCCAGCTTCTCTCCTCCAGCTTCTCTCCTCCGTCCTCTCTCCTCCGTCCTCTCTCCTCCGCCCTCTCTCCTCCGGCTTCTCTCCTCCGCCCTCTCTCCTCCGGCTTCTCTCCTCTGTGACCCTGAAACGAATTAGTGGTCAAGGAGAGTGTCCATTTGTTTCTAGGAAAACGGAAGACGGTCCTCCTCTCCTCGATTAGCCTCCCATTTGCGAGGAAGTACAAGTGTAACCCACCTGATGCTACTTTCAAAACAACTGGGAAAGAAACACCCTCCGACTTGGCAAAATCCTTCTGAATGGTTTTCAACTCGGAAACTCTGGCATCTTTAGAGCTCCGACTATCTGACCTGAAAGGCACTGACTTCCTGATTCGACCTTGTTTTGTCAGAATTCCCAGTGGTCTTGAAAGGGCCATTAGTCCTTCACAGAAAAGTGTTTAAATCTGCCATATCTGCCATCTTTTTCTCGAAGTAAAAAAACATGCATGCATTTATTCAAGATATGTTACTTATCCTTTTATTTATAAAATGTTGTGCACAACTACTTATAATTGTATCACTTTATACATTTACTCTGGGATTCCATCGTGTAAACAGTGGTGTGGAGTATTTAAGTAAAAATACTTTAAAGTACTACTTAAGTATATATCGACACAGGGCGAGATCCAGATGCAGACACAGGAGGTGGATGGTTCGAGTCTCTGATATTTATTTAAATACAAGGGGTAGGCAATAAGCAGGTGGAAGACAGGCAGAAGTTCATAACCAGGTCAGAGTCGGAAAGGTGCAGGGTCGCGGGCAGGCTGAATGGTCAGGGCAGGCTGAATGGTCAGGGCAGGCTGAATGGTCAGGGCAGGCTGAATTGTCAGGGCAGGCTGAATGGTCAGGGCAGGCTGAATGGTCAGTGCAGGCTGAATGGTCAGGGCAGGCTGAATGGTCAGTGCAGGCTGAATGGTCAGGGCAGGCTGAATGGTCAGGGCAGGCTGAATGGTCAGGGCAGGCTGAATGGTCAGGGCAGGCTGAATGGTCAGGCAGGCTGAATGGTCAGGGCAGGCTGAATGGTCAGGAAGGCTCGAGGTCAGGGCAGGCAGAATGGTCAGGCAGGCTGAATGGTCAGGCAGGCTGAATGGTCAGGAAGGCTCGAGGTCAGGGCAGGCAGAATGGTCAGGAAGGCTGAATGTTCAGGCAGGCTGAATGGTCAGGAAGGCTCGAGGTCAGGGCAGGCAGAATGGTCAGGAAGGCTCGAGGTCAGGGCAGGCAGAACAGGTTGGAACAGAGACGGCTAGAAAACAGAGACTAGGAAAAACTGGAGCACGGAAAAACACGCTGGTAAGCTTGACAAGACAAGACGAACTGGCTACAGACAAACGGGATAAATGCACTTTGGATAATGGGGAAGACGGGCGGCATCTGGACAGGGGTGGAGACAAGCACAGAGACAGGTGAAACAGATCAGGCTGTTCTTCACTTTACTATTTATATTTTAGACTACTTTTACTTCACTACAATCCTTAAGAAAATAAGGTACTTTTTACTCCATCAATTTTCCCAGACACTCAAAAGTATTTGTTACACTGTGACAAGAAAATAGTTAAATTCACAAACAAATGCTTTGTTTGTAAATTATGTCTGGGTGTTGGAGTGTGCCCCTGGTTATGCGTCAATAAAAAACTAAAAATTGTACAGTCTGGTTTGCTTAATACTGCATAAGGAATTTTAAATAGTTAATGCTTTTACTTTTGATACATAAGTACAGTTTAGCAATTCCATTGACTTTTGATGCTTAATACAGTATGTCATCCTTTCATAACTAGTCTTAATACAGTATGTCATCCTTTCATAACTAGTCTTAATACAGTATGTCATCCTTTCATAACTAGTCTTAATACAGTATGTCATCCTTTCATAACTAGTCTTAATACAGTATGTCATCCTTTCATAACTAGTCTTAATACAGTATGTCATCCTTTCATAACTAGTCTTAATACAGTATGTCATCCTTTCATAACTAGTCTTAATACAGTATGTCATCCTTTCATAACTAGTCTTAATACAGTATGTCATCCTTTCATAACTAGTCTTAATACAGTATGTCATCCTTTCATAACTAGTCTTAATACAGTATGTCATCCTTTCATAACTAGTCTTAATACAGTATGTCATCCTTTCATAACTAGTCTTAATACAGTATGTCATCCATTAATAACTAGTCTTCATACAGTATGTCACCCATTAATAACTAGTCTTAAAACAGTATGTCATCCTTTCATAACTAGTCTTAATACAGTATGTCATCCTTTCATAACTAGTCTTAATACAGTATGTCATCCTTTCATAACTAGTCTTAGTACAGTTCAGTACATATACTACACTACTGCACTGTACTACACTACTGCACTGAACTACACTACTGTACTGAACCACACCACTGTACTGAACTATAATACACTACTGTACTGAACCACACCACTGTACTGAACTACACTACTGTACTGAACTATACTACACTACTGTATTGAACTATACTACTGTACTGAACTATACTACACTACTGTATTGAACTATACTACTGTACTGAACTATACTACACTACTGTACTGAACTATACTACACTACTGTATTGAACTATACTACTGTACTGAACTATACTACACTACTGTACTGAACTACACTACTGTACTGAACTATACTACACTACTGTATTGAACTACTCTACTGTACTGAACTATACTACACTACTGTATTGAACTACACTACATTACTGTACTGAACTATACTTACACTACTGTACCGAACTATACTACACTACTGTATTGAACTATACTACTGTACTGAACTATACCACACTACTGTACTGAACTACACTACTGTACTGAACTATACTACACTACTGTATCAAACTATACTACACTACTGTACCAAACTATACTACACTACTGTACTGGACTATACTACTGTACCGAACTATACTACACAACTGTACCGAACTATACTACACTACTGTACTGAACTATACTACTGTACTGAACTATACTACACTACTGTACTGAACTACACTACTGTACTGGACTATACTACACTACACTACTGTACTGAACTACACTACTGTACTGAACTATACCACACTATACTGTCCTGGACTACACTACTGTACTGAACTACACTACTGTACTGAACTATACTACACTACTGTACCGAACTATACTACGCTACTGTACCGAACTATACTACTGTACTGAACTATACTACACTACTGTACCGAACTATACTACACTACTGTACTGAACTATACTACTGTACTGAACTATACTACTATACTGAACTATATTACATTACTGTACTGAACTATACTACTGTTCTGAACTATACGGTACTCTACTGTATTGAACTAAACTGCTGTACTGTACTGAACTATATTACAGTAGTGAACTGAACTATACTACACTACTGTTCTGAACTATATGGTACTCTACTGTATTGAACTAAACTACTGTACTGTACTGAACTATATTACAGTAGTGAACTGAACTATACTGTTCTCTACATTACTGTACTGAACTATACTACACTACTGTACTGAACTATACTACACTACTGTACTGAACTATACTACACTACTGTACTGAACTATACTACATTACTGTACTGAACTATACTACACTACTGTACTGAACTATACTACTGTACTGAACTATACTACTCTACTGTACTGAACTATACTACTCTACTGTACTGAACTATACTACACTACTGTACTGAACTATACTACATTACTGTACTGAACTATACTACACTACTGTACTATACTACTCTACTGTACTGAACTATACTACTCTACTGTACTGAACTATACTACTCTACTGTACTGAACTATACTACTCTACTGTACTGAACTATACTACAATACTGAACTATACTACATTACTGTACTGAACTATACTACACTACTGTACTGGACTATTATACTTTACTGCACTGAACTACACTACTGTACTGTACTATACGGTACTCTACTTACTACACTACTGTGCTGTACTATACGGTACTCTACTGTACTACACTACTGTACTGTATTATGCTACTGTAGTGTACTGAACTACATTGTACTGATCTATACTACTGTACTGAATTATAATACTTTACTGAACTATGCTGTACTCTACTGGCCTATTGTACTTAACTATACTATTGTACTTTGCCTGAACTATACTTTACTGCTCTATAGTATTGTCCTGAGCAATACTACTGTACTGAACTATACTACTGTACTGAACTTTACTACTGTACTGAACAATTCTGTACTGAGCTACACTCTACTGTACTATGCTATTACTGTACTCGAGTTTCTTACAATTCACCTGGTCTATATAATTACAATACAATGTTGGATTAATTACCAGCCTTATTATTTTCAATAGTCCTCATAATAGTATTTTTTCTTTAAATTTAAGTCCAATCAATTGACTGTACTGAACTATGCTGTTCTGAACTTTACTACTGTACTGTACTGAACTATTCTACTGTAATGAACTGTACTACTGTACTGTACTGAAATATTCTACTGTAATGAACTGTACTACTGTACTGAACTATTCTACTGTAATAAACTGTACTACTGTACTGTACTGAACTATTCTACTGTAATGAACTGTACTACTGTACTGAACTATTCTACTGTAATGAACTGTACTACTGTACTTTACTGAACTATTCTACTGTAATGAACTGTACTACTGTACTGTACTGAACTATTCTACTGTAATGAACTGTACTACTGTACTGTACTGAACTATTCTACTGTAATAAACTGTACTACTGTACTGTACTGAACTATTCTACTGTAATGAACTGTACTACTGTACTGTACTGAACTATTCTACTGTAATGAACTGTACTACTGTACTGTACTGAACTATTCTACTGTAATGAACTGTACTACTGTACTGTACTGAACTATTCTACTGTAATGAACTGTACTACTGTACTGAACTATTCTACTGTAATAAACTATTCTACTGTTCTGAACTATTCTACTGTAATGAACTGTACTACTGTACTGTACTGAACTATGCTGTTCTGAACTTTACCACTGTACTGTACTGAACTATTCTACTGTAATGAACTGTACTACTGTACTGTACTGAACTATTCTACTGTAATGAACTGTACTACTGTACTGTACTGAACTATTCTACTGTAATGAACTGTACTACTGTACTGTACTGAACTATTCTACTGTAATGAACTGTACTACTGTACTGAACTATTCTACTGTAATAAACTGTACTACTGTACTGTACTGAACTATTCTGCTGTAATAAACTGTACTACTGTACTGTACTGAACTATTCTACTGTAATGAACTGTACTACTGTACTGTACTGAACTATTCTAATGTAATGAACTGTACTACTGTACTGTACTGAACTATTCTACTGTAATAAACAGTACTACTGTACTGTACTGAACTATTCTACTGTAATGAACTGTACTACTGTACTGTACTGAACTATTCTACTGTAATAAACTGTACTACTGTACTGTACTGATCTATTCTACTGTAATGAACTGTACTACTGTACTGTACTGAACTATTCTACTGTAATAAACTGTACTACTGTAGTGAACTGAACTATTCTACTGTAATGAACTGTACTACTGTACTGTACTGAACTATTCTACTGTAATGAACTGTACTACTGTACTGTACTGAACTATTCTACTGTAATAAACTGTACTACTGTACTGTACTGAACTATTCTACTGTAATGAACTGTACTACTGTACTGAACTATTCTACTGTAATGAACTATTCTACTGTACTGAACTATTCTACTGTAATGAACTATTCTTCTGTACTGAACTATTCTACTGTAATAAACTGTACTACTGTACTGTACTGAACTATTCTACTGTAATGAACTGTACTACTGTACTGTACTGAACTATTTTACTGTACTGAACTGTACTACTGTACTGTACTGAACTATTCTACTGTACTGAACTATTCTACTGTAATGAACTGTACTACTGTACTGTACTGAACTATTCTACTGTGTTAAATTACACTACTGTAGTGAACTGAACTACACTATTGTAGTGCACTGTACTCTACTGTACTGAACTATACTACTGTACTGTACTGAACTATTCTACTGTATTAAATTACACTACTGTAGTGAACTGAACTACACTATTGTAGTGCACTGTACTCTACTGTACTGAACTATACTATATTGTACTGTACTATACTGAACTATACTATTGTAGTGCACTGTACTCTACTGTACTGAACTATACTACTGTAATGAACTGTACTACTGTACTGTACTGAACTATTCTACTGTAATGAACTATACTACTGCAATGAACTGAACTATACTATTGTAGTGCACTGTACTCTACTGTACTGAACTATACTATATTGTACTGTACTATACTGTACTGAACTATACTATATTTTACTGTACTATACTGTACTGAACTATACTATATTGTACTGTACTCTACTGTACTGAACTATACTATATTGTACTGTACTATACTGTTCTGAACTATATTATATTGTACTGTACTATACTGTTCTGAACTATACTATATTGTACTGTACTATACTGTTCTGAACTATATTATATTGTACTGTACTCTACTGTACTGAACTATACTATATTGTACTGTACTATACTGTTCTGAACTATATTATATTGTACTGTACTATACTGTTCTGAACTATACTATATTGTACTGTACTATACTGTACTGAACTATACTATATTGTACTGTACTATACTGTACTGAACTATACTATATTGTACTGTACTATACTGTACTGAACTATACTATATTGTACTGTACTCTACTGTACTGAACTATACTATATTGTACTGTACTATACTGTTCTGAACTATATTATATTGTACTGTACTATACTGTTCTGAACTATACTATATTGTACTGTACTATACTGTTCTGAACTATACTATATTGTACTGTACTATACTGTTCTGAACTATACTATATTGTACTGTACTCTACTGTACTGAACTATACTATATTGTACTGTACTCAAGATTCTTACAATTCATTGATCAACTGATCTGCTGGTCTTTTCCTTTTTGGTTGCTAGCAAGTATGTTTAAACACACTGGTGCATGTAATGTCCAGCCAGTAGCAGTTAAAGACATACAGTACTAACTTACAGCTGAGCCTTAAGTCTGCCTGTTGGTTACAATTCACCCATTGGTTTTTAGGGTTTAAAGTTACAAATGATCGCTGCCTGCTTCCACCACCATGGATGGTGTGTGGAAGTATCAGAGGAGCACTATCAAGCAGGTGTCTGCCTGCCCAGTAATTGGTTGCATTGAAAATACGGGGGGGTATTTTCCTAATGTCTTAAATCACTTAATGTTTCTGTGATGTTATGGCCTGATATGTTGAAATGTATTATGTATTATGTATTATGCCTCCAACACTCTACTCAGCAAATTGGATGGAGTCTATCACAGTGTCATCCGTTTTGTCACCAAAGCCCCATATACTACCCACCACTGCTACCTGTACGCTCTCGTGTGCTGGCCCTCGCTTCATACTCGTCACCAAACCCACTGGCTCCAGGTCATCTACAAGTCTTTGTTAGGTAATGCCCCACCTTATCTCAGCTCACTGGTCACCATAGCATGTGCTCCAGCAGGTATATTTCACAGGTCATCCCCAAACAAACCATCCCCAAACCCGCCTTTCCTTCCAGTTATCTGCTGTCAATGACTGGAACAAATTGCAAAAATCACTGAAGCTGGAGTCTTATATCTCCCTCACTAACATTAAGCATCAGCTGTCAGAGCAGTTTACAGATCACTGTACCTGTACACAGCCCATCTGTAAATAGCACACAAAACTACCTCATCCCCATATTGTTATTTTTTTTGTTGCTCTTTTGCACCCCAGTATCTCTACTTGCACATCATCAGCACATCTATCATCCAGTGTTTATGCTAAATTGTAATTATTTTGCCACTATGGCCTATTTTTTTTGCCTTACCTCCCTAATCTCACTACATTCACACACACTGTACATAGATGTTTCTATTGTGTTACTGACTGTACGTTTGTTAATCCCATGTGTAACTGTGTTTGTCACACTGCTTTGCTTTATCTTGGCCAGGTCGCAGTTGTAATTGACAACTGGCCTACCTGGTTAAATAAAGGTGAAATAAAATTAAATGATATTTAGAAATATTGACTAAATGACCCGTTTGTTATTTAGAAACTCTAGCCTAAGTTTAAGCTGTATGTTAGGGTTGGTTGACAAATCCTTACAACTGAATAACACCAAAACAAACACAAAGATCTAGTCATACATAACTTTAATTCAGTTATAAAAATGACATATTTACAAAGCTTTATAAACCTCTGTAATATACAGAGTAAATAAACTACAGAAAAATTGCTCTTCATAATTACACACAGACAATATTAATGAAAAAAAAACAAAGCTAGACATAGTAAAGATGGTTAACATATTTGTCAGTCTAAATAGCTGTAGGAGTGATGCTATCTTTATGGAGAGTATCTGTGAGGGTGTGAACAAATCTATCATGATCCTGGTTAGTCTGTGGCTGAACGATGTCTGTCTGTCTTTATAATGTTAATCTCTGAACAATCGATATCAGTGTCTGTACCTGTGTCTGTAGGGCTGTCTCCATGGGTTACCTCTGTGTCAGTGGGACTGCTGTCTGTAGGGCTGTCTCCATGGGTTACTGCTGTGTCTGTCTTGGAGAGGATCTGTGTCTGTGGCACTGCTGTCTGTAGGGCTGTCTCCATGGGTTACCGCTGTGTCTGTCTTGGAGAGGATCTGTGTCTGTGGGACTGCTGTCTGTAGGGCTGTCTCCATGGGTTACCTCTGTGTCCTGTCTTGGAGGGTTAGTGCCTGTCTTGGATCTGTGTCTGTGGGACTGCCATGGGTTACCTCTGTGTCTGTGGCACTGCTGTCTGTAGAGCTGTCTCCATGGGTTACCTCTGTGTCTGTGGCACTCTGTAGGGCTGTCTCCAGGACCTCTCCATGGGTTACCTCTGTGCCTGTCTTGGAGAGGATCTGTGTCTGTGGGACTGCTGTCTGTAGGGCTGTCTCCATGGGTTACCTCTGTGCCTGTCTTGGAGAGGATCTGTGTCTGTGGGACTGCTGTCTGTAGGGCTGTCTCCATGGGTTACCTCTGTGCCTGTCTTGGAGAGGATCTGTGTCTGGGACTGCTGTCTGTACTGTCTCCATGGGTTACCTCTGTGCCTGTCTTGGACTGTGTCTGTGGGACTGCTGTCTGTAGTCTCCATGGGTTACCTGTAGGGATCTGTCTCCATGGGTTACCTCTGTGTCTGTGGCACTGCTGTCTGTAGAGCTGTCTCCATGGGTTACCTCTGTGCCTGTCTTGGAGAGGATCTGTGTCTGTGGGACTGCTGTCTGTAGGGCTGTCTCCATGGGTTACCTCTGTGTCTGTGGCACTGCTGTCTGTAGAGCTGTCTCCATGGGTTACCTCTGTGTCTGTGGCACTGCTGTCTGTAGAGCTGTCTCCATGGGTTACCTCTGTGCCTGTCTTGGAGAGGATCTGTGTCTGTGGGACTGCTGTCTGTAGGGCTGTCTCCATGGGTTACCTCTGTGTCTGTGGCACTGCTGTCTGTAGAGCTGTCTCCATGGGTTACCTCTGTGTCTGTGGCACTGCTGTCTGTAGAGCTGTCTCCATGGGTTACCTCTGTGCCTGTCTTGGAGAGGATCTGTGTCTGTGGGACGGCTGTCTGTAGGGCTGTCTCCATGGGTTACCTCTGTGTCTGTCTTGGAGAGGATCTGTGTCTGTGGGACTGCTGTCTGTAGGGCTGTCTCCATGGGTTACCTCTGTGTCTGTCTTGGAGAGGATATGTGTCTGTGGCACTGCTGTCTGTAGGGCTGTCTCCATGGGTTACCTCTGTGTCTGTGGCACTGCTGTCTGTAGAGCTGTCTCCATGGGTTACCTCTGTGTCTGTGGCACTGCTGTCTGTAGAGCTGTCTCCATGGGTTACTGCTGTGTCTGTCTTGGAGAGGATCTGTGTCTGTGGCACTGCTGTCTGTAGGGCTGTCTCCATGGGTTACCTCTGTGTCAGTGGGACTGCTGTCTGTAGGGCTGTCTCCATGGGTTACCGCTGTGTCTGTCTTGGAGAGGATCTGTGTCTGTGGGACTGCTGTCTGTAGGGCTGTCTCCATGGGTTACCTCTGTGCCTGTCTTGGAGAGGATCTGTGTCTGTGGGACTGCTGTCTGTAGGGCTGTCTCCATGGGTTACCTCTGTGCCTGTCTTGGAGAGGATCTGTGTCTGTGGGACTGCTGTCTGTAGAGCTGTCTCCATGGGTTACCTCTGTGCCTGTCTTGGAGAGGATCTGTGTCAGTGGGACTGCTGTCTGTAGGGCTGTCTCCATGGGTTACCACTGTGTCTGTGGCACTGCTGTCTGTAGGGCTGTCTCCATGGGTTACCTCTGTGTCTGTGGCACTGCTGTCTGTAGAGCTGTCTCCATGGGTTACCTCTGTGCCTGTCTTGGAGAGGATCTGTGTCTGTGGGACTGCTGTCTGTAGGGCTGTCTCCATGGGTTACCTCTGTGTCTGTGGCACTGCTGTCTGTAGAGCTGTCTCCATGGGTTACCTCTGTGTCTGTGGCACTGCTGTCTGTAGAGCTGTCTCCATGGGTTACCTCTGTGCCTGTCTTGGAGAGGATCTGTGTCTGTGGGACTGCTGTCTGTAGGGCTGTCTCCATGGGTTACCTCTGTGTCTGTGGCACTGCTGTCTGTAGAGCTGTCTCCATGGGTTACCTCTGTGTCTGTGGCACTGCTGTCTGTAGAGCTGTCTCCATGGGTTACCTCTGTGCCTGTCTTGGAGAGGATCTGTGTCTGTGGGACTGCTGTCTGTAGGGCTGTCTCCATGGGTTACCTCTGTGTCTGTCTTGGAGAGGATCTGTGTCTGTGGGACTGCTGTCTGTAGGGCTGTCTCCATGGGTTACCTCTGTGTCTGTGGCACTGCTGTCTGTGTCTGTAGGGCTGTCTCCATGCTGTCTCCATGGGTTACCTCTGTGTCTGTCTTGGAGAGGATCTGTGTCTGTGGCACTGCTGTCTGTAGGGCTGTCTCCATGGGTTACCTCTGTGTCTGTCTTGGAGAGGATCTGTGTCTGTGGGACTGCTGTCTGTAGGGCTGTCTCCATGGGTTACCTCTGTGTCTGTCTTGGAGAGGATCTGTGTCTGTGGGACTGCTGTCTGTAGGGCTGTCTCCATGGGTTACCTCTGTGTCTGTCTTGGAGAGGATCTGTGTCTGTGGGACTGCTGTCTGTAGGGCTGTCTCCATGGGTTACCTCTGTGCCTGTCTTGGAGAGGATTTGTGTCTGTGGGACTGCTGTCTGTAGGGCTGTCTCCATGGGTTACCTCTGTGCCTGTCTTGGAGAGGATCTGTGTCTGTGGGACTGCTGTCTGTAGGGCTGTCTCCATGGGTTACCTCTGTGTCTGTGGCACTCCTGTCTGTAGGGCTGTCTCCATGGGTTACCTCTGTGCCTGTCTTGGAGAGGATCTGTGTCTGTGGCACTGCTGTCTGTAGGGCTGTCTCCATGGGTTACCTCTGTGCCTGTCTTGGAGAGGATCTCTGTCTGTGGGACTGCTGTCTGTAGGGCTGTCTCCATGGGTTACCTCTGTGTCTGTCTTGGAGAGGATCTGTGTCTGTGGCACTGCTGTCTGTAGGGCTGTTTCCATGGGTTACCTCTGTGTCTGTCTTGGAGAGGATCTGTGTCTGTGGGACTGCTGTCTGTAGGGCTGTTTCCATGGGTTACCTCTGTGTCTGTGGCACTGCTGTCTGTAGGGCTGTCTCCATGGGTTACCTCTGTGTCTGTCTTGGAGAGGATCTGTGTCTGTGGGACTGCTGTCTGTAGGGCTGTCTCCATGGGTTACCTCTGTGTCTGTCTCGGAGAGGATCTGTGTCTGTGGCACTGCTGTCTGTAGGGTGTGTCTTTATCTCTGTCTGTGGTTGTTGAGTCACTATGTTTGATGCATGTGTCTGTTGGCATAGTCTCTGTGGTGTTAGCGTCATAATGTATTCTGTCTGTACTGTCAGTTTCCTCTGTTATTGTAGTGTCTACAAATACACTGCTTGTTGTTGTATAGTCATTATGTGTGTGTTCAACGTCTGCTTGACATGCGCTTGTGTCTGTACTGTCAGTGTTTTGGTCAGTGTGAGTAGCCTCTGTGAGGTTCTTGTCTGGGTTTGAGTGACTGGTGTCTCGGTCTCCATTACATCAGAATATGTTTCATGGCTATCTGCATTGATCTGTCTGCTATCCTTACAGTTAGCATCTTGGGAGTTAGCTTCTATATTGATAGTCACCACATCCAGTCTCGGTCTCTGTTTCTCTCTTTTCTGTGACTCTATGCTGTTTCTCTGTGTTTCTACTCTCTATAGTGTTGGGATGTCCTGTCTCTGTCTCTCCTCTCTCCATGTCTCCCAGTCCTGTGTGTTGTCCCTCTGTCTCTACCCTCTCCATGTCTCCCATAGCCCAGCAGGCTCCAACCTCAGGCTCTATGCACTGTCCATGTCAATAGCCTCTTTGTGGATAGTATCTGTAGACTCACTACCTAGTCTCTGGCTAGATCTCGTTCATGTCTGTGTTTCTCGTCTCCGGGTCTGTATCACATGTCTCTTCTCCCCTCTCCTCCATCTCTCATCACTTCTCCTCCATCTCTCCTCCCCTCCCGTCCGTCTCTCCTCTCCTCCCCTCCGTCTCTCCTCCCCTCCCTTCTGTATCTCCTAACCTCCATCTCTCCTCCCCTCTCCTCCGTCTCTCCTCCCCTCCCGTCCGTCTCTCCTCCCCTCCCGTCCGTCTCTCCTCCCCTGCCCTCCGTCTCTCCTCCCCTCCCCTCCATCTCTCCTCCCCTCCCCTCCATCTCTCGTCCCCTCCCCTCTGTCATTCCTCCCCTCCCATCCGTCTCTCCCAGCCCAGAGAGTTCCCTCCTCAGGCTCTGTGCCCTGTCCCTGTAAGCCTGGCAGAGCAGTGGGTCTGGCATGTGGTTGGCATGGATCTCTGCCAGCTTCATGCAGACCACATACAGTGCCTGTGGGTTGGCACGGTCCTCCAGGGCAGCAGCCTGAGCAAGCTGAAAGTAGCCCATCGAGTCATAGGCATCCTGGGGAGAGGAAGGTAGGGGAGATGGGAGGAGAGATGGAAGAGAGGAGGTTGGTGGTGGATGAGAGGAGAGAAGGGAAGCAGGGGGGGAGATAAAAAGGGTAGGGGTGGAGCAGGAGGGCAGGGGAGTTGGAGGAGAGGAGGGCAGGGGAGATGGAGGAGAGAGGAGGGCAGGGGAGAGATGGAGGAGAGAAGGGCATGGGGAGAGATGGAGGAGAGGAGGGCAGTGGGAGATGGAGGAGAGGAGGGAGGGGGAGATGGAGGAGAGGAGGGGGAGAGAGATGGAGGAGAGGAGGGGGAGGAGATGGAGAGAGGAGGGAGGGGGAGATGGAGGAGAGGAGGGGGAGAGAGATGGAGGAGAGGAGGGGGAGAGAGATGGAGGAGAGGAGGGCAGGGGAGAGATGGAGGAGAGAAGGGCATGGGGAGAGATGGAGGAGAGGAGGGCAGTGGGAGATGGAGGAGAGGAGGGCAGGGGGAGATGGAGGAGAGGAGGGGGGAGAGAGATGGAGGAGAGGAGGGGGAGAGAGATGGAGGAGAGGAGGGCAGCGGGGGTGAGAGATGGAGGAGAGGAGGGTGGGGGAGATGGAGGAGAGGGAGGGGGAGAGAGATGGAGGAGAGGAGGGCAGGGGAGAGATGGAGGAGAGAAGGGCAGTGGGAGATGGAGGAGAGGAGGGGGAGAGAGATGGAGGAGAGGAGGGCAGTGGGACATGGAGGAGAGGAGGGAGGGGGAGATGGAGGAGAGGAGGGGGAGAGAGGAGGAGAGGAGGGCAGCGGGGGTGAGAGATGGAGGAGAGGAGGGTGGGGGAGATGGAGGAGAGGAGGGGGAGAGAGATGGAGGAGAGGAGGGCATGGGGAGATGGGCGAGAGGATAGGAAGGCAGGGAGATGGAGAGATGGGGGAGAGGAGGAGGACAGAGGTGTTGGGAATAATTGGCCTTTTAGTTAATGTATTCATTAAAAGTGTAAAAGGGTTTGTTACTATTTCTAACTAGGCAAGTCAGTTAAGAACACATTCTTATTTACATTGACGGCCTACCCCGGCCAAACACTAACGACGCTGGGCCAATTGTACGCTGCCCTATGGGACTCCCAATCACGACTGGTTGTGACACCTCTAAGCACAGAGATGCAGTGCCTTAGACCGCTGCACCACTCAGGAGCCCATGTCTCTCTCTCACATACTGAAGTGCTATTCAACTGGAAAGCATGTACAGATTAATGAACTACCCGATAGTAAAGAACATCGGCAGTACTTCTGCCCTCCAGAGCCAGAGCTTTTACCTTTAGTTTGTGCAGGGTCAGGTCCCCCAGCCTGCAGTAGAGCTTGGTGTAGTATCTAGCCTCCAGGGGGTGCTGCAGTACAGCAGGGCTGAGAGACAGAGACTTGAGGTAGCAGTTCTCTGTCATCTCATACTGCTCCAGACTGTAGTACACTGTAGCCAGACGGTGGTACGCTGCGCGCTCGTTCACAGACACACCTGGAGGACAATAACATAGCAGGATGGTTATCTACACCAATGGGATGAATAGATTCAAACCAAGATTGTCAGTCCTGGTTAGAGGAAGCAGACCAGTAGCTGGAAGTCGAAGGGTTTCTGCTTCAAATCCCGGTCCAGGTCATAAAAGTGGAAATTGAACTCTGTCCCTCCCTCCTACAGTACCTGTTTTGGTGCTGATCTGTACAGCCAGAATGGCGTACTGTAGAGCCTCTTCGTGTTCTTCCTGGGTCATCAGCAGTTCACTCAGTTTACTCAGCAGTCTGAACTCTGAGTCGACGTCACGGATACTCCGAGCAAAAGGGAGACTGCCGTCCTGAAACAAGAGCAGAGAACCACTGGTGTTATAATGTGTTGCTTTTAAACAGGCTGAGGCCAGAGTATAAAGACACACCTGTTATAAATGTGTGTACATTTCCAATTGAACTGAAACTATTATACAGAAAGTGACTTTGAAATAAACGTTATCAATAAATCGGAAAAATCTGCAAACTCAAGGAGTAGATAGACACTCCACAACCTAACTTCCTTCTCTGGTGACCAATAAAGTTTATTCAATTCAATGATACCCTGTAGAAGGGCAGTGACGCCAGTCTGTTCCTGTTGCCTTTGAAGAAGACGTCTCCTGCCTCCTCGTAGATACTCATGGCAAAGCGTGGGTCGTTCATCCTCAGGGCTGTCTTCACTGCCGCCTGCCAATCAATCATAATCAATACATCAGCGTATTGATCCAATGCTGTGAGGGTCAAAGTAGCAGTACTAGAACATGGGACCTATAATTCATTCAACTCTAACCTTGTTGTTTGGCATTTGGGTCATGCAATGCAGGATGTTCTAAACAAGGTTTGTAGAGAAACAGATTGTGACATCATATGATAAAACATGATGATTTGATCCCGTGTGATTATAGCTCAGGTGTGGGGAGTAGATGGTCATCACTGTGGTTGTTGACTGATAAACGTCCATAATGTCTATGCAGGAACACAAAGGGACACTAATCTACTTCCCTTTGCCTGCTCTTCTTGTCCTCCCTCCCTCCCCTTCTCCCACAGTGAGGGGTCCTGTCAGCAAATTCGTCTTTGTGGATGAGGGAGTAAATGTCTCTCTCTCTCTCTCTATATATATATATATATCTATATATCTATCTCTCTCTGAACTCACCTGTAGGTACATGTCAGCCAGTTCGTCTTCATGGATGAGGTAGTAGATGCGTCCCACCTGAAGCCAGGTCTCTGACTCTTCCTCTCTCTTCCCCAGGTCGATGGAGATACGCAGACTCTGCTTACTGTAGTCCAGAGACTTCCTTGATGATCTGTTTGAATTTAATAACTTTATTAATCCTCAGACTCTGCTTACTGTAGTCCAGAGACTTCCTTGATGATCTGTTTGAATTTAATAACTTTATTAATCCTCAGACTAATTACTCAGACTCTGCTTACTGTAGTCCAGATGATCTGTTTGAATTTAATAACTTTATTAATCCTCAGACTTTGATGATCTGTTTGAATTTAATAACTTTATTAATCCTCAGACTCTGCTTACTGTAGTCCAGAGACTTCCTTGATGATCTGTTTGAATTTAATAACTTTATTAATCCTCAGACTCTGCTTACTGTAGTCCAGAGACTTCCTTGATGATCTGTTTGAATTTAATAACTTTATTAATCCTCAGACTCTGCTTACTGTAGTCCAGAGACTTCCTTGATGATCTGTTTGAATTTAATAACTTTATTAATCCTCAGACTCGGCTTACTGTAGTCCAGAGACTTTGATGATCTGAGAATAGCAAAACAGAAATTCACTCAAAGCAGTTACTTTGCAGTGTTGATAGGGAGAGAGAGAGATAGACACAGAGGGAGGGATAGACACAGAGAGAGAGATAGACAGAGAGAGAGAGTAAGAGAGAGATAGACAGAGAGAGAGATAGACAGAGAGAGAGATAGACACAGAGGGAGGGATAGACACAGAGGGAGGGATAGACACAGAGAGAGAGATAGACAGAGAGAGAGAGTAAGAGAGAGATAGACAGAGAGAGAGATAGACAGAGAGAGAGATAGACGCAGAGGGAGGGATAGACACAGAGAGAGAGATAGACACAGAGGGAGAGATAGACACAGAGAGAGAGATAGACACAGAGGGAGAGATAGACACAGAGAGAGAGATAGACACAGAGGGAGAGATAGACAGAGAGAGAGATAGACAGAGGGAGGGATAGACACAGAGAGAGAGATAGACAGAGAGAGAGATAGACACAGAGGGAGGGATAGACACAGAGAGAGAGATAGACAGAGAGAGAGATAGACACAGAGGGAGGGATAGACACAGAGAGAGAGATAGACACAGAGGGAGAGATAGACACAGAGAGAGAGATAGACACAGAGGGAGAGATAGACACAGAGAGAGAGATAGACACAGAGGGAGAGATAGACACAGAGAGAGAGATAGACACAGAGGGAGAGATAGACACAGAGAGAGAGATAGACACAGAGGGAGAGATAGACAGAGAGAGAGATAGACACAGAGGGAGGGATAGACACAGAGAGAGAGATAGACAGAGAGAGAGATAGACACAGAGGGAGGGATAGACACAGAGAGAGAGATAGACAGAGAGAGAGATAGACACAGAGGGAGAGATAGACACAGAGAGAGATAGACACAGAGGGAGAGATAGACAGAGAGAGAGATAGACACAGAGGGAGGGATAGACACAGAGAGAGAGATAGACAGAGAGAGAGATAGACACAGAGGGAGGGATAGACACAGAGAGAGAGATAGACAGAGAGAGAGATAGACACAGAGGGAGGGATAGACACAGAGAGAGAGATAGACACAGAGGGAGAGATAGACACAGAGAGAGAGATAGACACAGAGGGAGAGATAGACACAGAGAGAGAGATAGACACAGAGGGAGAGATAGACACAGAGAGAGAGATAGACACAGAGAGATAGACACAGAGGGAGAGATAGACAGAGAGAGAGAGAGAGAGACACAGAGAGAGAGAGATAGACACAGAGGGAGAGATAGACACAGAGAGAGAGTAGACACAGAGGGAGAGATAGACACAGAGAGAGATAGACACAGAGAGAGCTAGACACAGAGAGAGAGACACAGAGGGAGAGATAGACAGAGAGAGAGAGAGATAGACAGAGAGAGAGAGATAGACACAGAGGGAGAGATCGAAATTGAGACAGATATATAAACCTTCTTCTCAGTATTGAGGGAGAGGTAGAGACAGACAGATATATAAACCTACTTCTCAGTATTGAGGGAGAGGTAGAGACAGACAGATATATAAACCTACTTCTCAGTATTGAGGGAGAGGTAGAGACAGACAGATATATAAACCTACTTCTCAGTATTGAGGGAGAGGTAGAGACAGACAGATATATAAACCTACTTCTCAGTATTGAGGGAGAGGTAGAGACAGACAGATATATAAACCTACTTCTCAGTATTGAGGGAGAGGTAGAGACAGACAGATATATAAACCTACTTCTCAGTATTGATGGACAGGTAGAGACAGACAGATATATAAACCTACTTCTCAGTATTGAGGGAGAGGTAGAGACAGACAGATATATAAACCTTCTTCTCAGTATTGAGGGAGAGGTAGAGACAGACAGATATATAAACCTACTTCTCAGTATTGAGGGAGAGGTAGAGACAGACAGATATATAAACCTACTTCTCAGTATTGAGGGACAGGTAGAGACAGACAGATATATAAACCTACTTCTCAGTATTGAGGGACAGGTAGAGGCTACTGAGGATCTCTAGATATTCTCCCTCTAGTCTCTTGTCCTTCAGGTCCCTGGACACAGACACACAGTGCTCATAGTAGAGGATACTCTGTCCATAGAGCAGCACGTCAGCATAGTGACGACTCAGGATTTTAGCCACCACCATCTGACCTAGAGAGAGAGAGACACACAAGAGGACCGAGTCACAAGAGGACAGAGACACAAGAGGACAGAGGACAGAGACACAAGAGGACAGAGACACAAGAGGACAGAGGACAGAAGACAGAGAACAGAAGACAGAGGACAGAGACACAAGAGTACAGAGACACAAGAGGACAGAGACACAAGAGGACAGAGGACAGAAGACAGAGAACAAAAGACAGAGGACAGAGACACAAGAGGACAGAGACACAAGAGGACAGAGACACAAGAGGACAGAGGACAGAAGACAGAGAACAAAAGACAGAGGACAGAGACACAAGAGGACAGAGACACAAGAGGACAGAGACACAAGAGGACAGAGACACAAGAGGACAGAGGACAGAAGACAGAGAACAGAAGACAGAGGACAGAGACACAAGAGGACAGAGACACAAGAGGACAGAGACACAAGAGGACAGAGGACAGAAGACAGAGAACAAAAGACAGAGGACAGAGACACAAGAGGACAGAGACACAAGAGGACAGAGACACAAGAGGACAGAGACACAAGAGGACAGAGGACAGAGACACAAGAGGACAGAGACACAAGAGGACAGAAGACAGAGGACAGAGACACAAGAGGACAGAGACACAAGAGGACAGAGGACCGAGACACAAGAGGACAGAGAAACAAGAGGACAGAGACACAAGAGGATAGAGACACAAGAGGACAGAAGACAGAGGACAGAGACACAAGAGGACAGAGAAACAAGAGGACAGAGACACAAGAGGACAGAGACACAAGAGGACAGAAGACAGAGGACAGAGACACAAGAGGACAGAGACACAAGAGGACAGAGGACAGAGACACAAGAGGAAAGATGACAGAGACACAAGAGGACAGAGACACAAGAGGACAGAGACACAAGAGGACAGAAGACAGAGGACAGAGACACAAGAGGACAGAGACACAAGAGGACAGAGGACAGAGACACAAGAGGAAAGATGACAGAGACACAAGAGGACAGAGACACAAGAGGACAGAGACACAAGAGGACAGAGACACAAGAGGACAGAGACACAATATGAGAGAGAAACGAGAGGACAGAGACAGAAGAAGACAGAAGACAGAGGTAAAAGTTCAGATAGTAGCTACTTTTGATTTACATGATCGTGATTGATTGTTGTCTTTCGTAGTTTTGTTGAACTAGTGTTAAGGTTAGGTTTAGGTTTCGGGTTAGTTTTGACAGTGATATTTACTGGGTAGATTCCTGCTGTGGAGGGAGATGAGGAGGCCCATCTCATAACACAGCCTGGCGTCCTGGCTCCTCCCCCTGTCCTTGTAGCTCCGCCCCAACCATAGGTAGGTCTGGACGTGTTCCTCGTCAACGGGACTCTCCCAGATCTCCAGGAACAACCACAGAGACCTGAGGGACATACAGTAGGAAACAGTCCCTCTCATTTAACAGGCTACAACCACAGAGACCTGAGGGATATACAGTAGGAAACAGTCCCTCTCATTTAACAGGCTACAACCACAGAGACCTGAGGGATATACAGTAGGAAACAGTCCCTCTCATTTAACAGGCTACAACCACAGAGACCTGAGGGATATACAGTAGGAAACAGTCCCTCTCATTTAACAGGCTACAACCACAGAGACCTGAGGGATATACAGTAGGAAACAGTCCCTCTCATTTAACAGGCTACAACCACAGAGACCTGAGGGATATACAGTAGGAAACAGTCCCTCTCATTTAACAGGCTACAACCACAGAGACCTGAGGGATATACAGTAGGAAACAGTCCCTCTCATTTAACAGGCTACAACCACAGAGACCTGAGGGATATACAGTAGGAAACAGTCCCTCTCATTTAACAGGCTACAACCACAGAGACCTGAGGGATATACAGTAGGAAACAGTCCCTCTCATTTAGCAGGCTACAACCACAGAGACCTGAGGGACATACAGTAGGAAACAGTCCCTCTCATTTAACAGGCTACAACCACAGAGACCTGAGGGATATACAGTAGGAAACAGTCCCTCTCATTTATTTTTTATTTTTTATTTCACCTTTATTTAACCAGGTAGGCTAGTTGAGAACAAGTTCTCATTTGCAACTGCGACCTGGCCAAGATAAAGCATAGCAGTGTGAACAGACAACACAGAGTTACACATGGAGTAAACAAATTAACAAGTCAATAACACAGTAGAGAAAAAAAAGGGGGGGGGGAGTCTATATACAATGTGTGCAAAAGGCATGAGGTAGGCAAATAATTACAATTTTGCAGATTAACACTGGAGTGATAAATGATCAGATGGTCATGTACAGGTAGAGATATTGGTGTGCAAAAGAGCAGAAGAGTAAATAAATAAAAACAGTATGGGGATGAGGTATGTGAAAATGGGTGGGCTATTTACCAATAGACTATGTACAGCTGCAGCGATCGGTTATCTGCTCAGATAGCTGATGTTTGAAGTTGGTGAGGGAGATAAAAGTCTCCAACTTCAGCGATTTTTGCAATTCGTTCCAGTCACAGGCAGCAGAGTACTGGAACGAAAGGCGGCCGAATGAGGTGTTGGCTTTAGGGATGATCAGTGAGATACACCTGCTGGAGCGCGTGCTACGGATGGGTGTTGCCATCGTGACCAGTGAACTGAGATAAGGCGGAGCTTTACCTAGCATGGACTTGTAGATGACCTGGAGCCAGTGGGTCTGGCGACGAATATGTAGCGAGGGCCAGCCGACTAGAGCATACAAGTCGCAGTGGTGGGTGGTATAAGGTGCTTTAGTGACAAAACGGATGGCACTGTGATAGACTGCATCCAGTTTGCTGAGTAGAGTGTTGGAAGTCATTTTGTAGATGACATCGCCGAAGTCGAGGATCGGTAGGATAGTCAGTTTTACTAGGGTAAGCTTGGCGGCGTGAGTGAAGGAGGCTTTGTTGCGGAATAGAAAGCCGACTCTTGATTTGATTTTCGATTGGAGATGTTTGATATGAGTCTGGAAGGAGAGTTTGCAGTCTAGCCAGACACCTAGGTACTTATAGATGTCCACATATTCAAGGTCGGAACCATCCAGGGTGGTGATGCTAGTCGGGCATGCGGGTGCAGGCAGCGATCGGTTGAAAAGCATGCATTTGGTTTTACTAGCGTTTAAGAGCAGTTGGAGGCCACGGAAGGAGTGTTGTATGGCATTGAAGCTCGTTTGGAGGTTAGATAGCACAGAGTCCAATGACGGGCCGAAAGTATATAGAATGGTGTCGTCTGCGTAGAGGTGGATCAGGGAATCGCCCGCAGCAAGAGCAACATCATTGATATATACAGAGAAAAGAGTCGGCCCGAGAATTGAACCCTGTGGCACCCCCATAGAGACTGCCAGAGGACCAGACAGCATGCCCTCCGATTTGACACACTGAACTCGGTCTGCAAAGTAATTGGTGAACCAGGCAAGGCAGTCATCCGAAAAACCGAGGCTACTGAGTCTACCGATAAGAATATGGTGATTGACAGAGTCGAAGGCCTTGGCAAGGTCGATGAAGATGGCTGCACAGTACTGTCTTTTATCGATGGCAGGTATGATATCGTTTAGTACCTTGAGTGTGGCTGAGGTGCACCCGTGACCGGCTCGGAAACCAGATTGCACAGCGGAGAAGGTACGGTGGGATTCGAGATGGTCAGTGACCTGTTTGTTGACATGGCTTTCGAAGACCTTAGATAGGCAGGGCAGGATGGATATAGGTCTGTAACAGTTTGGGTCCAGGGTGTCTCCCCCTTTGAAGAGGGGGATGACTGTGGCAGCTTTCCAATCCTTGGGGATCTCGGACGATATGAAAGAGAGGTTGAACAGGCTGGTAATAGGGGTTGCAACAATGGCGGCGGCTAGTTTCAGAAATAGAGGGTCCAGATTGTCAAGCCCAGCTGATTTGTACGGGTCCAGGTTTTGGAGCTCTTTCAGAACATCTGCTATCTGGATTTGGGTAAAGGAGAACCTGGGGAGGCTTGGGCGAGGAGCTGCGGGGGGGGCGGAGCTGTTGGCCGAGGTTGGAGTAGCCAGGCGGAAGGCATGGCCAGCCGTTGAGAAATGCTTATTGAAGTTTTCGATAATCATGGATTTATCGGTGGTGACCGTGTTACCTAGCCTCAGTGCAGTGGGCAGCTGGGAGGAGGTGCTCTTGTTCTCCATGGACTTCACAGTGTCCCAGAACTTTTTGGAGTTGGAGCTACAGGATGCAAACTTCTGCCTGAAGAAGCTGGCCTTAGCTTTCCTGACTGACTGTGTGTATTGGTTCCTGACTTCCCTGAACAGTTGCATATCACGGGGACTATTCGATGCTATTGCAGTCCGCCACAGGATGTTTTTGTGCTGGTCGAGGGCAGTCAGGTCTGG
Organism: Oncorhynchus nerka; assembly: GCF_034236695.1. Taxonomy (NCBI): domain Eukaryota; kingdom Metazoa; phylum Chordata; class Actinopteri; order Salmoniformes; family Salmonidae; genus Oncorhynchus; species Oncorhynchus nerka. The sequence continues at coordinate 76,505,240 of NC_088401.1, read as the reverse complement.
AGTGAACCAAGGGCTGTATCTGTTCTTGGTTCTGCACTTTTTGAACGGAGCATGCTTATCTAAAATGGAGAGGAAGTTACTTTTAAAGAATGACCAGGCATCCTCAACTGACGGGATGAGGTCAATGTCCTTCCAGGATACCCGGGCCAGGTCGATTAGGAGGGCCTGCTCACAGAAGTGTTTTAGGGAGCGTTTGACAGTGATGAGGGGTGGTCGTTTGACTGCGGCTCCGTAGCGGATACAGGCAATGAGGCAGTGATCGCTGAGATCCTGGTTGAAGACAGCGGAGGTGTATTTTTACATTTACATTTGTATTTGGAGGGCCAGTTGGTCAGGATGACGTCTATGAGGGTGCCCTTGTTTACAGAGTTAGAGTTGTACCTGGTGGGTTCCTTGATGATTTGTGTGAGATTGAGGGCATCTAGCTTAGATTGTAGAACTGCCGGGGGGTTAAGCATATCCCAGTTTAGGTCACCTAACAGAACAAACTCTGAAGCTAGATGGGGGGCGATCAATTCACAAATGGTGTCCAGGGCACAGCTGGGAGCTGAGGGGGGTCGGTAGCAGGCGGCAACAGTGAGAGACTTATTTCTGGAGAGAGTCATTTTCAAAATTAGTAGTTCGAACTGTTTGGGTATGGACCTGGAAAGTATGACATTACTTTGCAGGCTATCTCTGCAGAAGACTGCAACTCCCCCTTTGGCAGTTCTATCTTGACGGAAGATGTTATCGTTGGGTATGGAAATCTCTGAATTTTTGGTGGCCTTTCTGAGCCAGGATTCAGACACAGCAAGGACATCAGGGTTAGCAGAGTGTGCTAAAGCAGTGAGTAAAACAAACCTAGGGAGGAGGCTTCTGATGTTGACATGCATGAAACCAAGGCTTTTTCGATCACAGAAGTCAACAAATGAGGGTGCCTGGGGACATGCAGGGCCTGGATTTACCTCCAATTCACCCGCGGAACAGAGAAGGAGTAGTATGAGAGTGCGGCTAAAGGCTATCAAAACTGGTCGCCTAGAGCGTTGGGGACAGAGAATAAGAGGAGCAGGTTTCTGGGCATGGTAGAATATATTCAGGGCATAATGCGCAGACAGGGTGCGGGTACAGCGGAGGTAAGCCCAGGCCCTGGGTGATGATGAGAGAGGTTGTATCTCTGGACATGCTGGTTGTAATGGGTGAGGTCACCGCATGTGTGGGAGGTGGGACGAAGGAGTTATCAGGGGTATGAAGAGTGGAACTAGGGGCTCTATTGTGAACTAAAACAATAACTAACCTGAACAACAGTATACAAGGCATATTGACATTTGAGAAAGACATACAGCGTGGCATACAGTAATCACAGGTGTTGAATTGGGAAAGCTAGCTAAAACAGTAGGTGAGATAACAACAGCTAATCAGCTAACACGACAACAGCAGGTAAAATGGCGTTGTCTAGGCAACGGGGCCAACAGATAAAACAAACAAGCAGAATGGAGTACCGTGATTAATGGACAGTCCAACGTGCATCAGCTATGTGGCCAAGAGATCAGTGTCCAGGGGGCAGCGGTGGATGGGGCAGGGAAGCTGGACTGGCGAGTGTTATCCAGGTGAAAAAAAAAAACTAACAAAGACTAAATAGCTTGTAGCTAGTTAGCTGGTTAGCTTCTGGAGGTTCTTGAGTGTGTTCTAAAAAAATTCAAAATAATAGCGATTCCGTATCACATTGGGTGAGGCAGGTTTCCGGAAGGTATAAACAAATTAAAAATCAAAAAGAGATAGAAAGTAAATATGGGTATTGGGACGCGGCAATTCAGACGGTTAGCAGGCCTGTGCTAGCAAGCTAACAGTTCGTAGATAGCTAGATAGCTAGTTGTGAAGATCCAGCTGAAAAATATTCAGTTTGCGGTGGGAATCCGGGGATGAATATGGGGATGAAAAATAAATAGGTCCGTTATGCTCTGGTTAGAGTTGCGTTGTTCGAACTGGCGAGAGCTTTCCGGGCTGAAGGTTAGCTGATGACCGGTTAGCTGAAGACCGCTAGCATAGCTGGCTAGCTTCAGTTGAGGGGTTCCGGTTCCGAAGTAAATATGAATACTTTAGGAAAAATAGATACATTGGGTGAGGCGGGTTGCAGGAGAGTATTTGGAAGCTTAGGTTTAGCAAAAAGTTTTTAAAGAGATATGTGAAGGAAAATATGTAAAAAACGAAAAATATACTATTTACAGGGGACACGACGCGACAGGACGACTTACTGCTACGCCATCTTGGATCATTTTGCAGGCTACAACCACAGAGACCTGAGGGATATACAGTAGGAAACAGTCCCTCTCATTTAACAGGCTACAACCACAGAGACCTGAGGGACATACAGTAGGAAACAGTCCCTCTCATTTAACAGGCTACAACCACAGAGACCTGAGGGATATACAGTAGGAAACAGTCCCTCTCATTTAGCAGGCTACAACCACAGAGACCTGAGGGATATACCGTAGGAAACAGTCCCTCTCATTTAACAGGCTACAACCACAGAGACCTGAGGGACATACAGTAGGAAACAGTCCCTCTCATTTAACAGGCTACAACCACAGAGACCTGAGGGACATACAGTAGGAAACAGTCCCTCTCATTTAGCAGGCTACAACCGTGTAGAGATACAGACACTAACTCGACCAGGAAAGGATTCATATTATTACAAATGTAACAGGCACGCGTGTACGCAGTCACCTACTGTATACGCACCCCCCCCCCACACACACACACACAAACACACACACACAAACACTTCTGACCCACTGCCCCCTCAGCCCCACACTCCCTCCCTCCTTGCTGACCTGAATAGGAATCGTTCTGCCAGTGTGGGTGCCCCCACGCCCAGTGCCAGGCAGCCCAGGTTGGCGAGGGCCAGGGCCTGGTTCCTTTGGTTGCCACTCTCCCTGGAGATGGTGAGGGCATGGTGGAGGTGGCTGCCAGCTTCGGGGATGCCACCCTGCTGCCGCAGACACAGAGCCAGCAGGTTGTGGATCACTCCCCTCTGGGTCGGGCTGTCGGTTCCCTGCAAGGAAAGAAAGGAAATAGAGGTTTAATTGATTCATTGATTACAAGATCTTTACAAGTCCTGTTAAAAACTACTGTAACACAAGCAGGTGGTGATGATGACTCATAATATTGTAGAGATAATGTTACCTGTAGAGACTGTAGATACCAGAGAGACTGTGGTGACCTGTAGAGACTGTAGTGACCTGTAGAGACTGTAGTTACCTGTAGAGACTGTAGTTACCGTTAGAGACTGTAGTTACCTGTAGAGACTGTAGTTACCGTTAGAGACTGTAGTGACCTGTAGAGACTGTAGTTACCTGTAGAGAGTGTAGTTACTTGTAGAGACTGTAGTTACCTGTAGGGACTGTAGTTACCAGAGAGACTGTAGTTACCTGTAGAGACTGTAGTTACCTGAGAGAATGTAGTTATCTGAGAGACTGTAGTTACCTGTAGAGACTGTAGTTACCTGAGAGAATGCAGTTACCAGAGAGAGTGTAGTTACCTGTAGAGACCGTAGTTACCTGTAGAGACTGTAGTTACCTGTAGAGACTGTAGTTACCTGTAGAGACTGTAGGTACCTGAGAGACTGTAGTTACCAGAGAGAGTGTAGTTACTTGTAGAGACTGTAGTTACCTGTAGGGACTGTAGTTACCAGAGAGACTGTAGTTACCTGTAGAGACTGTAGTTACCTGAGAGAATGTAGTTACCTGAGAGACTGTAGTTACCTGTAGAGACTGTAGTTACCTGTAGGGACTGTAGTTACCAGAGAGAGTGTAGTTACCTGTATAGATTGTAGTTACCTGTAGGGACTGTAGTTACCAGAGAGACTGTAGTTACCTGTAGAGACTGTAGTAACCCGAGAGAATGTAGTTACCTGAGAGACTGTAGTTACCTGTAGAGACTGTAGTTACCTGTAGAGACTCTAGTTACCTGTAGGGACTGTAGTTCCCAGAGAGAGTGTAGTTACATGTAGAGACTGTAGTTACCAGAGGTACTGTAGTGACCTGTAGAGACAGTAGTTACCTGTAGAGACTGTAATAGTGGCTGCAAGGTGTTCTGTGCCCTCTCAGGCTGTCCCGTCAGGACTAACAGCCATCCCAGCAGTACTGATGCCTCAAACCCCTCCTCCTCGTTGATACCTCCCCCGGTCTGTACAGCCTGCTGGGCACAGTGCAGGGCCTTCTCCAGGGCCCCGTGTTGCTGGTAAACACTGGCCAGGCCCAGACATAGGTCTCTCTGGGTCTTAAGGTCGCCACCCCGCTCCGCAATTGCCAGAGCCTGCTGCAGGTATACCACGATCTGGGCTGGGAGAAGAGACGTCCCCTCTTTCCATCGCGGGTTCAGACGCACCTATGAAACATTTACATGTAAAACATTTGAAGAATTATAAACTCAGCAAAAAAGACATGTCCTCTCACTGTCAACAGCGTTTATTTTCAGCAAACTTAACATGTGTAAATATTTGAATGAACATAACAAGATTCAACAACTGAGACATAAACTGAACAAGATCCACAGACATGTTACTAACAGAAATGGAATAATGTGTCCCTGAACAAAGGGGGGTTTCAAAATCAAAAGTAACAGTCAGTATCTGGTGTGGCCACCAGCTGCATTAAGTAATGCCGTGCATCTCCTCCTCATGCACTGCACCATATTTGCCAGTTCTTTCTGTGAGATGTTACCCAACTCTTCCACCAAGGCACCTGCAAGTTCCCGGACATTTCTGGGGGGAATGGACCTAGCCCTCACCCTCCGATTTAACAGGTCCCAGACGTGCTCAATGGGATTGAGATCTGGGCTCTTCGCTGGCCATGGCAGAACACTGACATTCCTGTCTTACAGGAAATCACGCACAGAACGAGCAGTATGGCTGGTAGCATTGTCATGCTGGAGGGTAATGTCAGGATGAGCCTGCAGGAAGGGTACAACACGAGGGAAGAGGATGTCGTCTCTGTAACGCACAGTGTTGAGATTGTCTGCAATGACAACGAGCTCAGTCTGATGATGCTGTGACACTCTGCCCCAGACCATGACAGACCCTCCACCTCCTAATCGATCCCGCTCCAGAGTACAGGCCTCGGTGTAACGCTCATTCCTTTGCTGATAAACCAGGCCAGGATCTGCCTTACAGCAGGCCTACAAGCCCTCAGTCCAGCCTCTCTCAGCCTATTGCAGACGGTCTGAGCACTGATGGAGGGATTGTGCGTTCCTGGTGTAACTCGGGCAGTTGTTGTTGCATCCTGTACCTGTCCCGCAGGTGTGATGTTCGGATGTACCGATCCTGTGCAGGTGTTGTTACACGTGGTCTGCCACTGCGAGGACAATCAGCTGTCTCCCTGTAGCGCTGTCTTAGGACATTGCAATTTATTGCCCTGGCCACATCTGCAGTCCTCA
>NC_088401.1:76399828-76494828 GCF_034236695.1 Oncorhynchus nerka | reverse complement strand
GCAGTAGTCTGACATTACTCAGTAAAACACAGTGGTTCCCTACCTACAGTAGTCTGATAGTACTCAGTAAAACACAGTGGTTCTCTACCTGCAGTAGTCTGATAGTATTCAGTAAAACACAGTGGTTCTCTACCTGCAGTAGTCTGACATTACTCAGTAAAACACAGTGGTTCCCTACCTGCAGTAGTCTGACATTACTCAGTAAAACACAGTGGTTCCCTACCTGCAGTAGTCTGACATTACTCAGTAAAACACAGTGGTTCCCTACCTGCAGTAGTCTGACATTACTCAGTAAAACACAGTGGTTCCCTACCTGCAGTAGTCTGACATTACTCAGTAAAACACAGTGGTTCCCTACCTACAGTAGTCTGACATTACTCAGTAAACACAGTGGTTCCCTACCTACAGTAGTCTGACATTACTCAGTAAAACACAGTGGTTCTCTACCTGCAGTAGTCTGATAGTACTCAGTAAAACACAGTGGTTCCCTACCTACAGTAGTCTGACATTACTCAGTAAAACACAGTGGTTCCCTACCTACAGTAGTCTGACATTACTCAGTAAAACACAGTGGTTCCCTACCTACAGTAGTCTGACATTACTCAGTAAAACACAGTGATTCCCTACCTACAGTAGTCTGACATTACTCAGTAAAACACAGTGGTTCCCTACCTACAGTAGTCTGACAGTACTCAGTAAAACACAGTGGTTCCCTACCTACAGTAGTCTGACATTACTCAGTAAAACACAGTGGTTCTCTACCTACAGTAGTCTGATAGTATTCAGTAAAACACAGTGGTTCTCTACCTACAGTAGTCTGAAAGTACTTAGTAAAACACAGTGGTTCTCTACCTACAGTAGTCTGAAAGTACTTAGTAAAACACAGTGGTTCCCTACCTACAGTAGTCTGAAAGTACTTAGTAAAACACAGTGGTTCCCTACCTACAGTAGTCTGACATTACTCAGTAAACACAGTGGTTCCCTACCTACAGTAGTCTGACAGTACTCAGTAAAACACAGTGGTTCTCTACCTACAGTAGTCTGACATTACTCAGTAAAACACAGTGGTTCCCTACCTACAGTAGTCTGACATTACTCAGTAAAACACAGTGGTTCCCTACCTACAGTAGTCTGACATTACTCAGTAAAACACAGTGGTTCCCTACCTACAGTAGTCTGACATTACTCAGTAAGAACAAATTCTTATTTTCAATGACGGCCTAGGAACAGTGGGTTAACTGCCTGTTCAGGGGCAGAACGACAGATTTGTACCTTGTCAGCTCGGGGGTTTGAACTTGCAACCTTCCGGTTACTAGTCCAACGCTCTAACCACTAGGCTACGCTGCCGCCCCAGTAAAACACAGTGGTTCTCTACCTACAGTAGTCTGATAGTACTCAGTAAAACACAGTGGTTCCCTACCTACAGTAGTCTGACATTACTCAGTAAAACACAGTGGTTCCCTACCTACAGTAGTCTGACATTACTCAGTAAAACACAGTGGTTCCCTACCTACAGTAGTCTGACATTACTCAGTAAAACACAGTGGTTCCCTACCTACAGTAGTCTGACATTACTCAGTAAAACACAGTGGTTCCCTACCTACAGTAGTCTGACAGTACTCAGTAAAACACAGTGGTTCCCTACCTACAGTAGTCTGACATTACTCAGTAAAACACAGTGGTTCTCTACCTACAGTAGTCTGATAGTATTCAGTAAAACACAGTGGTTCTCTACCTACAGTAGTCTGAAAGTACTTAGTAAAACACAGTGGTTCTCTACCTACAGTAGTCTGAAAGTACTTAGTAAAACACAGTGGTTCCCTACCTACAGTAGTCTGATAGTATTCAGTAAAACACAGTGGTTCCCTACCAACAGTAGTCTGACATTACTCAGTAAAACACAGTGGTTCCCTACCTACAGTAGTCTGACATTACTCAGTAAAACACAGTGGTTCCCTACCTACAGTAGTCTGAAAGTACTTAGTAAAACACAGTGGTTCCCTACCTACAGTAGTCTGACATTACTCAGTAAACACAGTGGTTCCCTACCTACAGTAGTCTGACAGTACTCAGTAAAACACAGTGGTTCTCTACCTACAGTAGTCTGACATTACTCAGTAAAACACAGTGGTTCTCTACCTACAGTAGTCTGACAGAACTCATTAATTCCCTATACCGTATAGACTGAGTGATCCTCCCCCTACCTAGTCTGTAGACAGTACTGATGTCAGAGGAGAAGAGTCTCTCTAGGAGGTCACTGTCTCTGGGCTCAGTACTGCAGGGGTTAACCTGGGACAGAGACACACGTTCCTCCTCACTCAGAAACACAAGTTGTCCATCTCTGAGAGGGAGGAAGAGAGAGCGAGAGAGGGCAGAGAGAGGGAGGGGGAGAGAGACAGAGAAAGCATTATCACCCACATGACTCTGATCTCAACCACCCCTCCATCCCTCCATCCCTCCATCGCAGCCCATCTCTTTACACCTTCATCCCTCCATCCCTCCATCCCTCCATCCCTCCATCGCAGCCCATCTCTTTACACCTCCATCCCTCCATCCCTCCATCGCTCCATCGCAGCCCATCTCTTTACACCTCCATCCCTCCATCGCAGCCCATCTCTTTACACCTCTATCCCTCCATCCCTCCATCGCTCCATCGCAGCCCATCTCTTTACACCTCCATCCCTCCATCGCAGCCCATCTCTTTACACCTCCATCCCTCCATCGCAGCCCATCTCAATTTACACCTCCATCCCTCCATCGCAGCCCATCTCTTTACACCTCCATCCCTCCATCGCAGCCCATCTCTTTACACCTCTATCCCTCCATCCCTCCATCGCTCCATCGCAGCCCATCTCTTTACACCTCCATCCCTCCATCGCAGCCCATCTCTTTACACCTCCATCCCTCCATTCCTCCATCCCTCCATCGCAGCCCATCTCTTTACACCTCTATCCCTCCATACCTCCATACCTCCATCGCAGCCCATTTCTTTACACCTCCATCCCTCCATCCCTCTATCCCTCCATCCCTCCATCCCTCCATCCCTCTATCCCTCTATCCCTCCATCCATCCATCGCAGCCCATCTCTTTACACCTCCATCCCTCCATCCCTCCATCGCAGCCCATCTCTTTACACCTCCGTCCCTCCATCCCTCCATCCCTCCATCGCAGCCCATCTCTTTACACCTCCATCCCTCCATCCCTCTATCCCTCCATCCATAATGATGTTATGTATAGCCCTCACAGTGGTTTGGTATTGTAATGATGTTATGTATAGCCCTCACAGTGGTTTGGTATTGTAATGATGTTATGTATAGCCCTCAGAGTGGTTTGGTATTGTAATGATGTTATGTATAGCCCTCAGAGTGGTTTGGTATTGTAATGATGTTATGTATAGCCCTCATGTAGTTTGGTATTGTAATGATGTTATGTATAGCCCTCACAGTGGTTTGGTATTGTAATGATGTTATGTATAGCCCTCACAGTGGTTTGGTATTGTAATGATGTCATCTATAGCCCTCATGTAGTTTGGTATTGTAATGATGTGATGTATAGCCCTCAGAGTAGTTTGGTATTGTAATGATGTTATGTATAGCCCTCACAGTGGTTTGGTATTGTAATGATGTCATCTATAGCCCTCATGTAGTTTGGTATTGTAATGATGTTATGTATAGCCCTCAGAGTGGTTTGGTATTGTAATGATGTTATGTATAGCCCTCACAGTGGTTTGGTATTGTAATGATGTTATGTATAGCCCTCACAGTGGTTTGGTATTGTAATGATGTTATGTATAGCCCTCACAGTGGTTTGGTATTGTAATGATGTAATGTATAGCCCTCACAGTGGTTTGGTATTGTAATGATGTTATGTATAGCCCTCACAGTGGTTTGGTATTGTAATGATGTTATAATGTTATGTATAGCCCTCACAGTGGTTTGGTATTGTAATGATGTGATGTATAGCCCTCATGTAGTTTGGTATTGTAATGATGTTATGTATAGCCCTCACAGTGGTTTGGTATTGTAATGATGTTATGTATAGCCCTCACAGTGGTTTGGTATTGTAATGATGTTATGTATAGCCCTCAGAGTGGTTTGGTATTGTAATGATGTTATGTATAGCCCTCAGAGTGGTTTGGTATTGTAATGTTGTTATGTATAACCCTCACAGTGGTTTGGTATTGTAATGATGTTATGTATAGCCCTCACAGTGGGTTGGTATTGTAATGATGTTATGTATAGCCCTCACAGTGGTTTGGTATTGTAATGATGTTATGTATAGCCCTCACAGTGGGTTGGTATTGTAATGATGTTATGTATAGCCCTCAGCAGTGGGTTGGTATTGTAATGTTGTTATGTATAGCCCTCATGTAGTTTGGTATTGTAATGATGTTATGTATAGCCCTCATGTAGTTTGGTATTGTAATGATGTTATGTATAGCCCTCACAGTGGGTTGGTATTGTAATGATGTTATGTATAGCCCTCACAGTAGTTTGGTATTGTAATGATGTTATGTATAGCCCTCACAGTGGTTTGGTATTGTAATGATGTTATGTATAGCCCTCACAGTGGTTTGGTATTGTAATGATGTTATGTATAGCCCTCACAGTGGTTTGGTATTGTAATGATGTTATGTATAGCCCTCAGAGTAGTTTGGTATTGTAATGATGTTATGTATAGCCCTCAGAGTGGTTTGGTATTGTAATGATGTTATGTATAGCCCTCACAGTGGTTTGGTATTGTAATGATGTTATGTATAGCCCTTACAGTGGTTTGGTATTGTAATGATGTTATGTATAGCCCTCACAGTGGTTTGGTATTGTAATGATGTTATGTATAGCCCTCACAGTGGTTTGGTATTGTAATGATGTTATGTATAGCCCTCACAGTGGTTTGGTATTGTAATGATGTTATGTATAGCCCTCACAGTGGTTTGGTATTGTAATGATGTTATGTATAGCCCTCACAGTGGTTTGGTATTGTAATGATGTTATGTATAGCCCTCACAGTGGTTTGGTATTGTAATGATGTTGTAATGTTATGTATAGCCCTCACAGTGGTTTGGTATTGTAATGATGTTATGTATAGCCCTCACAGTGGTTTGGTATTGTAATGATGTTATGTATAGCCCTCACAGTGGTTTGGTATTGTAATGATGTTATGTATAGCCCTCAGAGTAGTTTGGTATTGTAATGATGTTATGTATAGCCCTCACAGTGGTTTGGTATTGTAATGATGTTATGTATAGCCCTCACAGTGGTTTGGTATTGTAATGATGTTATGTATAGCCCTCAGAGTGGTTTGGTATTGTAATGATGTTATGTATAGCCCTCACAGTGGTTTGGTATTGTAATGATGTTATGTATAGCCCTCACAGTGGTTTGGTATTGTAATGATGTTATGTATAGCCCTCAGAGTAGTTTGGTATTGTAATGATGTTATGTATAGCCCTCAGAGTGGTTTGGTATTGTAATGATGTGATGTATAGCCCTCATGTAGTTTGGTATTGTAATGATGTTATCTATAGCCCTCAGAGTGGTTGGGTATTGTAATGATGTTATCTATAGCCCTCACAGTGGGTTGGTATTGTAATGATGTTATGTATAGCCCTCACAGTGGTTTGGTATTGTAATGATGTTATGTATAGCCCTCAGAGTGGTTTGGTATTGTAATGATGTTATGTATAGCCCTCAGAGTGGTTTGGTATTGTAATGATGTTATGTATAGCCCTCACAGTAGTTTGGTATTGTAATGATGTTATGTATAGCCCTCATGTAGTTTGGTATTGTAATGATGTTATGTATAGCCCTCACAGTGGTTTGGTATTGTAATGATGTTATGTATAGCCCTCACAGTGGTTTGGTATTGTAATGATGTTATGTATAGCCCTCACAATGGTTTGGTATTGTAATGATGTTATGTATAGCCCTCACAGTGGTTTGGTATTGTAATGATGTTATGTATAGCCCTCACAGTAGTTTGGTATTGTAATGATGTTATGAATAGCCCTCACAATGGTTTGGTATTGTAATGATGTTATGTATAGCCCTCACAGTGGTTTGGTATTGTAATGATGTTATGTATAGCCCTCACAGTGGTTTGGTATTGTAATGATGTTATGTATAGCCCTCAGAGTAGTTTGGTATTGTAATGATGTTATGTATAGCCCTCAGAGTGGTTTGGTATTGTAATGATGTGATGTATAGCCCTCATGTAGTTTGGTATTGTAATGATGTTATCTATAGCCCTCAGAGTGGTTGGGTATTGTAATGATGTTATCTATAGCCCTCACAGTGGGTTGGTATTGTAATGATGTTATGTATAGCCCTCACAGTGGTTTGGTATTGTAATGATGTTATGTATAGCCCTCAGAGTGGTTTGGTATTGTAATGATGTTATGTATAGCCCTCACAGTAGTTTGGTATTGTAATGATGTTATGTATAGCCCTCATGTAGTTTGGTATTGTAATGATGTTATGTATAGCCCTCACAGTGGTTTGGTATTGTAATGATGTGATGTATAGCACTCATGTAGTTTGGTATTGTAATGATGTTATGTATAGCCCTCACAGTGGTTTGGTATTGTAATGATGTTATGTATAGCCCTCAGAGTGGTTTGGTATTGTAATGATGTTATGTATAGCCCTCACAGTGGTTTGGTATTGTAATGATGTTATGTATAGCCCTCACAATGGTTTGGTATTGTAATGATGTTATGTATAGCCCTCACAGTGGTTTGGTATTGTAATGATGTTATGTATAGCCCTCACAGTAGTTTGGTATTGTAATGATGTTATGAATAGCCCTCACAATGGTTTGGTATTGTAATGATGTTATGTATAGCCCTCACAGTGGTTTGGTATTGTAATGATGTGATGTATAGCACTCATGTAGTTTGGTATTGTAATGATGTTATGTATAGCCCTCACAGTGGTTTGGTATTGTAATGATGTTATGTATAGCCCTCAGAGTGGTTTGGTATTGTAATGATGTTTGGTATTGTATGATGTTAGCCCTCACAGTGGTTTGGTATTGTAATGATGTTATGTATAGCCCTCACAGTGGTTTGGTATTGTAATGATGTTATGTATAGCCCTCACAGTGGTTTGGTATTGTAATGATGTTATGTATAGCCCTCACAGTGGTTTGGTATTGTAATGATGTTATGTATAGCCCTTACAGTGGTTTGGTATTGTAATGATGTTATGTATAGCCCTCACAGTGGTTTGGTATTGTAATGATGTTATGTATAGCCCTCAGAGTGGTTTGGTATTGTAATGATGTTATGTATAGCCCTCACAGTGGTTTGGTATTGTAATGATGTTATGTATAGCCCTCACAGTGGTTTGGTATTGTAATGATGTTATGTATAGCCCTCAGAGTGGTTTGGTATTGTAATGATGTTATGTATAGCCCTCACAGTGGTTTGGTATTGTAATGATGTTGTAATGTTATGTATAGCCCTCACAGTGGTTTGGTATTGTAATGATGTTATGTATAGCCCTTACAGTGGTTTGGTATTGTAATGATGTTATGTATAGCCCTCACAGTGGTTTGGTATTGTAATGATGTTATCTATAGCCCTCACAGTGGTTTGGTATTGTAATGATGTTATGTATAGCCCTCACAGTGGTTTGGTATTGTAATGATGTTATGTATAGCCCTCATAGTGGTTTGGTATTGTAATGATGTTGTATAGCCCTCATGTATTTGGTAGCCCTCAGAGTGGTTTGGTATTGTAATGATGTTATGTATAGCCCTCAGAGTGGTTTGGTATTGTAATGATGTGATGTATAGCCCTCATGTAGTTTGGTATTGTAATGATGTTATGTATAGCCCTCAGAGTGGTTTGGTATTGTAATGATGTTATGTATAGCCCTCAGAGTGGTTTGGTATTGTAATGATGTTATGTATAGCCCTCACAGTGGGTTGGTATTGTAATGATGTTATGTATAGCCCTCACAGTGGTTTGGTATTGTAATGATGTTATGTATAGCCACCACAGTGGTTTGGTATTGTAATGATGTTATGTATAGCCCTCAGAGTAGTTTGGTATTGTAATGATGTTATGTATAGCCCCCAGAGTGGTTTGGTATTGTAATGATGTTATGTATAGCCCTCACAGTGGTTTGGTATTGTAATGATGTTATGTATAGCCCTCAGTGTAGTTTGGTATTGTAATGATGTTATGTATAGCCCTCACAGTGGTTTGGTATTGTAATGATTTGTTATGATATAGCCCTCACAGTGGTTTGGTATTGTAATGATGTTATGTATAGCCCTCACAGTGGTTTGGTATTGTAATGATGTTATGTATAGCCCTCACAGTGGTTTGGTATTGTAATGATGTTATGTATAGCCCTCACAGTGGTTTGGTATTGTAATGATGTTATGTATAGCCCTCAGAGTGGTTTGGTATTGTAATGATGTGATGTATAGCCCTCATGTAGTTTGGTATTGTAATGATGTTATGTATAGCCCTCAGAGTGGTTTGGTATTGTAATGATGTTATTATAGCCCTCACAGTGGGTTGGTATTGTAATGATGTTATGTATAGCCCTCACAGTGGTTTGGTATTGTAATGATGTTATGTATAGCCCTCAGAGTGGTTTGGTATTGTAATGATGTTATGTATAGCCCTCACAGTGGTTTGGTATTGTAATGATGTTATGTATAGCCCTCACAATGGTTTGGTATTGTAATGATGTTATGTATAGCCCTCACAGTGGTTTGGTATTGTAATGATGTTATGTATAGCCCTCATGTAGTTTGGTATTGTAATGATGTTATGTATAGCCCTCACAGTGGTTTGGTATTGTAATGATGTTATGTATAGCCCTCACAGTGGTTTGGTATTGTAATGATGTTATGTATAGCCCTCACAATGGTTTGGTATTGTAATGATGTTATGTATAGCCCTCACAGTGGTTTGGTATTGTAATGATGTTATGTATAGCCCTCACAGTAGTTTGGTATTGTAATGATGTTATGTATAGCCCTCACAATGGTTTGGTATTGTAATGATGTTATGTATAGCCCTCACAGTGGTTTGGTATTGTAATGATGTGATGTATAGCCCTCATGTAGTTTGGTATTGTAATGATGTTATGTATAGCCCTCACAGTGGTTTGGTATTGTAATGATGTTATGTATAGCCCTCACAGTGGTTTGGTATTGTAATGATGTTATGTATAGCCCTCACAGTGGTTTGGTATTGTAATGATGTTATGTATAGCCCTCACAGTGGTTTGGTATTGTAATGATGTTATGTATAGCCCTCACAGTGGTTTGGTATTGTAATGATGTTATGTATAGCCCTCACAGTGGTTTGGTATTGTAATGATGTTATGTATAGCCCTCAGAGTGGTTTGGTATTGTAATGATGTTATGTATAGCCCTTATTATATGTATAGCCCTAATGGTTTGGTATTGATGTTTATGTATAGCCCTCACAGTGGTTTGGTATTGTAATGATGTTATGTATAGCCCTCACAGTGGTTTTTGGTATTGTAATGATGTTATGTATAGCCCTTACAGTGGTTTGGTATTGTAATGATGTTATGTATAGCCCTCACAGTGGTTTGGTATTGTAATGATGTTATGTATAGCCCTCAGAGTGGTTTGGTATTGTAATGATGTTATGTATAGCCCTCACAGTGGTTTGGTATTGTAATGATGTTATCTATAGCCCTCACAGTGGTTTGGTATTGTAATGATGTTATGTATAGCCCTCAGAGTGGTTTGGTATTGTAATGATGTTATGTATAGCCCTCACAGTGGTTTGGTATTGTAATGATGTTGTAATGTTATGTATAGCCCTCACAGTGGTTTGGTATTGTAATGATGTTATGTATAGCCCTTACAGTGGTTTGGTATTGTAATGATGTTATGTATAGCCCTCACAGTGGTTTGGTATTGTAATGATGTTATGTATAGCCCTCACAGTGGTTTGGTATTGTAATGATGTTATGTATAGCCCTCACAGTGGTTTGGTATTGTAATGATGTTATGTATAGCCCTCACAGTGGTTTGGTATTGTAATGATGTTATGTATAGCCCTCAGAGTGGTTTGGTATTGTAATGATGTGATGTTATGTATAGCCCTCAGAGTGGTTTGGTATTGTAATGATGTTATGTATAGCCCTCAGAGTGGTTTGGTATTGTAATGATGTTATGTATAGCCCTCAGAGTGGTTTGGTATTGTAATGATGTTATGTATAGCCCTCAGAGTGGTTTGGTATTGTAATGATGTTATGTATAGCCCTCACAGTGGTTTGGTATTGTAATGATGTTATGTATAGCCCTCACAGTGGTTTGGTATTGTAATGATGTTATGTATAGCCCTCAGAGTGGTTTGGTATTGTAATGATGTTATGTATAGCCCTCACAGTGGTTTGGTATTGTAATGATGTTATGTATAGCCCTCACAGTGGTTTGGTATTGTAATGATGTTATGTATAGCCCTCAGAGTGGTTTGGTATTGTAATGATGTTATGTATAGCCCTCACAGTGGTTTGGTATTGTAATGATGTTATGTATAGCCCTCACAGTGGTTTGGTATTGTAATGATGTTATGTATAGCCCTCAGAGTGGTTTGGTATTGTAATGATGTTATGTATAGCCCTCACAGTGGTTTGGTATTGTAATGATGTTATGTATAGCCCTCACAGTGGTTTGGTATTGTAATGATGTTATGTATAGCCCTCACAGTGGTTTGGTATTGTAATGATGTTATGTATAGCCCTCACAGTGGTTTGGTATTGTAATGATGTTATGTATAGCCCTCACAGTGGTTTGGTATTGTAATGATGTTATGTATAGCCCTCAGAGTGGTTTGGTATTGTAATGATGTTATGTATAGCCCTCACAGTGGTTTGGTATTGTAATGATGTTATGTATAGCCCTCAGAGTGGTTTGGTATTGATAATGATGTTTTGGTATTGTAATGATGTTATGTATAGCCCTCACAGTGGTTTGGTATTGTAATGATGTTATGTATAGCCCTCAGAGTGGTTTGGTATTGTAATGATGTTATGTATAGCCCTCACAGTGGTTTGGTATTGTAATGATGTTATGTATAGCCCTGGTTTGGTATTGTAATGATGTTATGTATAGCCCTCACAGTGGTTTGGTATTGTAATGATGTTATGTATAGCCCTCACAGTGGTTTGGTATTGTAATGATGTTGTATGTTTGGTATTGTATGATGCCCTCACAGTGGTTTGGTATTGTAATGATGTTATGTATAGCCCTCACAGTGGTTTGGTATTGTAATGATGTTATGTATAGCCCTCACAGTGGTTTGGTATTGTAATGATGTTATGTATAGCCCTCACAGTGGTTTGGTATTGTAATGATGTTATGTATAGCCCTCACAGTGGTTTGGTATTGTAATGATGTTATGTATAGCCCTCACAGTGGTTTGGTATTGTAATGATGTTATGTATAGCCCTCACAGTGGTTTGGTATTGTAATGATGTTATGTATAGCCCTCACAGTGGTTTGGTATTGTAATGATGTTATGTATAGCCCTCAGAGTGGTTTGGTATTGTAATGATGTTATGTATAGCCCTCACAGTGGTTTGGTATTGTAATGATGTTATGTATAGCCCTCACAGTGGTTTGGTATTGTAATGATGTTATGTATAGCCCTCACAGTGGTTTGGTATTGTAATGATGTTATGTATAGCCCTCACAGTGGTTTGGTATTGTAATGATGTTATGTATAGCCCTCACAGTGGTTTGGTATTGTAATGATGTTATGTATAGCCCTCAGTGGTTTGGTATTGTAATGATGTTATGTATAGCCCTCACAGTGGTTTGGTATTGTAATGATGTTATGTATAGCCCTCACAGTGGTTTGGTATTGTAATGATGTTATGTATAGCCCTCACAGTGGTTTGGTATTGTAATGATGTTATGTATAGCCCTCACAGTGGTTTGGTATTGTAATGATGTTATGTATAGCCCTCACAGTGGTTTGGTATTGTAATGATGTTATGTATAGCCCTCACAGTGGTTTGGTATTGTAATGATGTTATGTATAGCCCTCAGAGTGGTTTGGTATTGTAATGATGTTATGTATAGCCCTCAGAGTGGTTTGGTATTGTAATGATGTTATGTATAGCCCTCACAGTGGTTTGGTATTGTAATGATGTTATGTATAGCCCTCACAGTGGTTTGGTATTGTAATGATGTTATGTATAGCCCTCACAGTGGTTTGGTATTGTAATGATGTTATGTATAGCCCTCAGTGGTTTGGTAGTGGTTTGGTATTGTAATGATGTTATGTATAGCCCTCACAGTGGTTTGGTATTGTAATGATGTTATGTATAGCCCTCAGAGTGGTTTGGTATTGTAATGATGTTATGTATAGCCCTCACAGTGGTTTGGTATTGTAATGATGTTATGTATAGCCCTCACAGTGGTTTGGTATTGTAATGATGTTATGTATAGCCCTCACAGTGGTTTGGTATTGTAATGATGTTATGTATAGCCCTCACAGTGGTTTGGTATTGTAATGATGTTATGTATAGCCCTCACAGTGGTTTGGTATTGTAATGATGTTATGTATAGCCCTCAGAGTGGTTTGGTATTGTAATGATGTTATGTATAGCCCTCACAGTGGTTTGGTATTGTAATGATGTTATGTGGTTTGGTATTGTAATGATGTTATGTATAGCCTCAGAGTGGTTTGGTATTGTAATGATGTTATGTATAGCCCTCAGAGTGGTTTGGTATTGTAATGATGTTATGTATAGCCCTCACAGTGGTTTGGTATTGTAATGATGTTATGTATAGCCCTCACAGTGGTTTGGTATTGTAATGATGTTATGTATAGCCCTCACAGTGGTTTGGTATTGTAATGATGTTATGTATAGCCCTCAGAGTGGTTTGGTATTGTAATGATGTTATGTATAGCCCTCACAGTGGTTTGGTATTGTAATGATGTTATGTATAGCCCTCACAGTGGTTTGGTATTGTAATGATGTTATGTATAGCCCTCACAGTGGTTTGGTATTGTAATGATGTTATGTATAGCCCTCACAGTGGTTTGGTATTGTAATGATGTTATGTATAGCCCTCACAGTGGTTTGGTATTGTAATGATGTTATGTATAGCCCTCACAGTGGTTTGGTATTGTAATGATGTTATGTATAGCCCTCACAGTGGTTTGGTATTGTAATGATGTTATGTATAGCCCTCACAGTGGTTTGGTATTGTAATGATGTTATGTATAGCCCTCAGAGTGGTTTGGTATTGTAATGATGTTATGTATAGCCCTCAGAGTGGTTTTTGGTATTGTAATGATGTTATGTATAGCCCTCAGAGTGGTTTGGTATTGTAATGATGTTATGTATAGCCCTCAGAGTGGTTTGGTATTGTAATGATGTTATGTATAGCCCTCACAGTGGTTTGGTATTGTAATGATGTTATGTATAGCCCTCACAGTGGTTTGGTATTGTAATGATGTTATGTATAGCCCTCAGAGTGGTTTGGTATTGTAATGATGTTATGTATAGCCCTCAGAGTGGTTTGGTATTGTAATGATGTTATGTATAGCCCTCACAGTGGTTTGGTATTGTAATGATGTTATGTATAGCCGTCACAGTAGTTTGGTATTGTAATGATGTTATGAATATCCCTCACAATGGTTTGGTATTGTAATGATGTTATGTATAGCCCTCACAGTGGTTTGGTATTGTAATGATGTTATGTATAGCCCTCACAGTGGTTTGGTATTGTAATGATGTAATGTATAGCCCTCACAGTGGTTTGGTATTGTAATGATGTTATGTATAGCCCTCACAGTGGTTTGGTATTGTAATGATGTTATGTATAGCCCTCATGTAGTTTGGTATTGTAATGATGTTATGTATAGCCCTCAGAGTGGTTTGGTATTGTAATGATGTTATGTATAGCCCTCAGAGTGGTTTGGTATTGTAATGATGTTATGTATAGCCCTCAGAGTGGTTTGGTATTGTAATGATGTTATGTATAGCCCTCAGAGTGGTTTGGTATTGTAATGATGTTATGTATAGCCCTCACAGTAGTTTGGTATTGTAATGATGTTATGAATAGCCCTCACAATGGTTTGGTATTGTAATGATGTTATGTATAGCCCTCAGAGTGGTTTGGTATTGTAATGATGTTATGTATAGCCCTCAGAGTGGTTTGGTATTGTAATGATGTTATGTATAGCCCTCAGAGTGGTTTGGTATTGTAATGATGTTATGTATAGCCCTCAGAGTGGTTTGGTATTGTAATGATGTTATGTATAGCCCTCACAGTGGTTTGGTATTGTAATGATGTTATGTATAGCCCTCAGAGTGGTTTGGTATTGTAATGATGTTATGTATAGCCCTCAGAGTGGTTTGGTATTGTAATGATATTATGTATAGCCCTCACAGTGGTTTGGTATTGTAATGATGTTATCTATAGCCCTCAGAGTGGTTTGGTATTGTAATGATGTGATGTATAGCCCTCATGTAGTTTGGTATTGTAATGATGTTATGTATAGCCCTCAGAGTGGTTTGGTATTGTAATGATGTTATGTATAGCCCTCACAGTGGTTTGGTATTGTAATGATGTTATGTATAGCCCTCACAGTGGTTTGGTATTGTAATGATGTTATGTATAGCCCTCACAGTGGTTTGGTATTGTAATGATGTTATGATGTTATGTATAGCCCTCACAGTGGTTTGGTATTGTAATGATGTTATGTATAGCCCTCACAGTGGTTTGGTATTGTAATGATGTTATGTATAGCCCTCACAGTGGTTTGGTATTGTAATGATGTTATGTATAGCCCTCACAGTGGTTTGGTATTGTAATGATGTTATGATGTTATGTATAGCCCTCACAGTGGTTTGGTATTGTAATGATGTTATGTATAGCCCTCACAGTGGTTTGGTATTGTAATGATGTTATGTATAGCCCTCAGAGTGGTTTGGTATTGTAATGATGTTATGTATAGCCCTCACAGTGGTTTGGTATTGTAATGATGTTATGTATAGCCCTCACAGTGGTTTGGTATTGTAATGATGTTATGTATAGCCCTCACAGTGGTTTGGTATTGTAATGATGTTATGTATAGCCCTCACAGTGGTTTGGTATTGTAATGATGTTATGTATAGCCCTCACAGTGGTTTGGTATTGTAATGATGTTATGTATAGCCCTCACAGTGGTTTGGTATTGTAATGATGTTATGTATAGCCCTCACAGTGCCATCAAACCTCTGAAACGTATCCAGAATGCTGCAGCCTGCCTGGTTTTCAACCTTCCCAAGTTCTCCCAAGTCACCCCACTCCGCCTCACATTCCACTGGCTTCCTGTCGAAGCTCGTATCCACTACATGACTGTGGTGTTTACCTACAGAAAAGCAAGAGGAACTGCCCCTCCCAACCTTCAGGCTATGCTCAAACCATACACCCCAACCTGAGCTCTCCGTTCTGCCGC
The DNA here is from genome assembly GCF_034236695.1 of Oncorhynchus nerka. NCBI lineage: Eukaryota > Metazoa > Chordata > Actinopteri > Salmoniformes > Salmonidae > Oncorhynchus > Oncorhynchus nerka. The sequence goes on along the minus strand of NC_088401.1, from coordinate 76,479,368 downwards.
CTCTGGTCTCTTGGAGAGCAGAGTCCCTGTCCATCTTCTGAAAGCACATGAAACCCTATCTCTTCAAAGAGCAACCCCCCACCCCTTTGGATAAGATAGTCTGCTAAATGGCTCAAATGTAAAAATGTACTGCTCTTACAGTGGTTTGGCGTTGAGTGGCTTCACGTGAGCCTTGTGTACGAAGCCGGTGTTTCCTGTAGAGCAGTGTGTTCCTATGAACAGGTCCAGACCTCGGAGTAGCATCCCCTGTATCTCAATCAGGTCACCTCGACTCAGCTGGAGCTCATCACATCCTACTGGGTTATGGTCCACTACAGCCTCACAGGAACCAGTTACTGCAGGGAGAAGGGAGAGGAGAAGGGGTTGGAGGAAATGCCTAGTATTTATATTGAGCACTGGCCATGGCATGAGTGTAGTGTGGCGTAGGTTGAAGGTTCCTGCTCTCAACTGTAGGATGGTCAAACTGTCCTCTCTCTGAAGGCTTAGGGTTAAGACCTCACCTGTAGGGTAGTCAAACTGTCCTCTCTCTGAAGGCTTAGGGTTAAGACCTCACCTGTAGGGTAGTCAAACTGTCCTCTCTCTGAAGGCTTAGGGTTAAGACCTCACCTATAGGGTAGTCAAACTGTCCTCTCTCTGAAGGCTTAGTGTTAGAGGTAAGACCTCATCTATAGGGTAGTCAAACTCTCCTCTCTCTGAAGGCTTAGGGTTAAGACCTCATCTATAGGGTAGTCAAACTGTCCACTCTCTGAAGGCTTAGGGTTAAGACCTCATCTATAGGGTAGTCAAACTGTCCACTCTCTGAAGGCTTAGGGTTAAGACCTCATCTATAGGGTAGTCAAAACTGTCCACTCTCTGAAGGCTTAGTGTTAGAGGTAAGACCTCACCTGTAGGGTAGTCAAACTGTCCTCTCTCTGAAGGCTTAGTGTTAGGGTTAAGACCTCATCTATAGGTTAGTCAAACTGTCCTCTCTCTGAAGGCTTAGGGTTAGGACCTCACCTATAGGGTAGGCAAACGGTCCTCTCTCTGAAGGCTTAGGCTTATGACCTCACCTACAGGCTGGTCAAACTGTCCTCTCTCTGACAGCTTAGAGTTATGACCTCACCTGTAGGGTAGTCAAACGGTCCTCTCTCTGAAGGCTTAGGGTTAAGACCTCACCTGTAGGGTAGTCAAACGGTCCTTTCTCTGAAGGCTTAGGGTTAAGACCTCACCTGTAGGGTAGTCAAACTGTCCTCTCTCTGAAGGCTTAGGGTTAAGACCTCACCTATAGGGAAGTCAAACTGTCCTCTATCTGAAGGCTTAGATTTAGGGCCTAACCTATAGGGTGGTCAAACTGTCCTCTCTCTGAAGGGGAGCTTCCGGCACAGCCAGGGTACTTCCTCAGGAACCACCTACACAAACAGGAAACACATTAGCTTGGCACAAAATGCTGCCATATTTCCCTACAAAATAAGAGGTGAGAGGAAATGCAGGGATAGAGGTTGATATTCTATAGTGTGATTGAGTAGGTCACTGTAACGGTTTTCTTGCGCTGAAGGAGAGGCGGACCAAAACGCAGCGTGGTTATTATTCATGGTTCTTTAATAAAGAAACTATACATGAATAGCAAAACAAGAAATGTGAAAAACTAACACCTGCCTCTGATTGAGAACCATATCAGGCCAGACATAGAAATAGACAATCAAGACATCCAACATAGAATGCCCACTCAGATCACACCCTGAACAAACAAAACATAGAAACATACAAAGCAAACTATGGTCAGGGTGTGACAGTCACTGTGTCATGTTATAAGGTGTACATACAGCATATGATGGTAGAAGGGGTATGGGTTAGGGGGTAGAGACTAGATAACTCACTGGTAGAAGGGGTATGGGTTAGGGGGTAGAGACTAGATAACTCACTGGTAGAAGGGGTATGGGTTAGGGGGTAGAGACTAGATAACTCACTGGTAGAAGGGGTATGGGTTAGGGGTAGAGACTAGATAACTCACTGGTAGAAGGGGTATGGGTTAGGGGTAGAGACTAGATAACTCACTGGTAGAAGGGGTATGGGTTAGGGGTAGAGACTAGATAACTCACTGGTAGAAGGGGTATGGGTTAGAGGGTAGAGACTAGATAACTCACTGGTAGAAGGGGTATGGGTTAGGGGGTAGAGACTAGGTAACTCACTGGTAGAAGGGGTATGGGTTAGGGGGTAGAGACTAGGTAACTCACTGGTAGAAGGGGTATGTGTTAGAGGGTAGAGACTAGATAACTTACTGGTAGAAACGGTATGGGTTAGAGGGTAGAGACTAGATAACTCACTGGTAGAAGGGGTATGGGTTAGGGGGTAGAGACTAGATAACTCACTGGTAGAAGGGGTATGGGTTAGGTATGGGTTAGGGGGTAGAGACTAGGTAACTCACTGGTAGAAGGGGTATGGGTTAGGGGGTAGAGACTAGATAACTCACTGGTAGAAGGGGTATGGGTTAGGGGGGGTAGAGACTAGATAACTCACTGGTAGAAGGGGTATGGGTTAGGGGGTAGAGACTAGATAACTCACTGGTAGAAGGGGTATGGGTTAGGTATGGGTTAGGGGTAGAGACTAGATAACTCACTGGTAGAAGGGGTATGGGTTAGGGGTAGAGACTAGATAACTCACTGGTAGAAGGGGTATGGGTTAGGTATGGGTTAGGGGGTAGAGACTAGGTAACTCACTGGTAGAAGGGTATGGGTTAGGGGGTAGAGACTAGATAACTCACTGGTAGAAGGGTATGGGTTAGGGGTAGAGACTAGATAACTCACTGGTAGAAGGGTATGGGTTAGGTATGGGTTAGGGGTAGAGACTAGATAACTCACTGGTAGAAGGGGTATGGGTTAGGGGGGTAGAGACTAGATAACTCACTGGTAGAAGGGGTATGGGTTAGGTATGGGTTAGGGGTAGAGACTAGGTAACTCACTGGTAGAAGGGGTATGGGTTAGGGGTAGAGACTAGATAACTCACTGGTAGAAGGGGTATGGGTTAGGGGGTAGAGACTAGATAACTCACTGGTAGAAGGGGTATGGGTTAGGGGTAGAGACTAGATAACTCACTGGTAGAAGGGGTATGGGTTAGGGGGTAGAGACTAGATAACTCACTGGTAGAAGGGGTATGGGTTAGGGGGTAGAGACTAGATAACTCACTGGTAGAAGGGGTATGGGTTAGGTATGGGTTAGGGGGTAGAGACTAGGTAACTCACTGGTAGAAGGGGTATGGGTTAGGGGGTAGAGACTAGATAACTCACTGGTAGAAGGGGTATGGGTTAGAGGGTAGAGACTAGATAACTCACTGGTAGAAGGGGTATGGGTTAGGGTTGAGACTAGGTAACTCACTGGTAGAAGGGGTATGGGTTAGGGGGTAGAGACTAGATAACTCACTGGTAGAAGGGGTATGGGTTAGGGGGTAGAGACTAGATAACTCACTGGTAGAAGGGGTATGGGTTAGGGGGTAGAGTCTAGATAACTCACTGGTAGAAACGGTATGGGTTAGGGGGTAGAGACTAGATAACTCACTGGTAGAAGGGGTATGGGTTAGGGTGTAGAGACTAGATAACTCACTGGTAGAAGGGGTATGGGTTAGGGGTAGAGACTAGATAACTCACTGGTAGAAGGAGTATGGGTTAGGGGTAGAGACTAGATAACTCACTGGTAGAAGGGGTATGGGTTAGGGGTAGAGACTAGATAACTCACTGGTAGAAGGGGTATGGGTTAGGGGTAGAGACTAGGTAACTCACTGGTAGAAGGGGTATGGGTTAGGGGTAGAGACTAGATAACTCACTGGTAGAAGGGGTATGGGTTAGGGGGTAGAGACTAGGTAACTCACTGGTAGAAGGGGTATGGGTTAGGGGTAGAGACTAGATAACTCACTGGTAGAAGGGGTATGGGTTAGGGGTAGAGACTAGATAACTCACTGGTAGAAGGGGTATGGGTTAGGGGTAGAGACTAGATAACTCACTGGTAGAAGGGTATGGGTTAGGGGGTAGAGACTAGGTAACTCACTGGTAGAAGGGGTATGGGTTAGAGGGTAGAGACTAGGTAACTCACTGGTAGAAGGGGTATGGGTTAGGGGTAGAGACTAGATAACTCACTGGTAGAAGGGTATGGGTTAGGTATGGGTTAGGGGTAGAGACTAGATAACTCACTGGTAGAAGGGGTATGGGTTAGGGGTAGAGACTAGATAACTCACTGGTAGAAGGGTTAGGTATGGGTTAGGGGTAGAGACTAGGTAACTCACTGGTAGAAGGGGTATGGGTTAGGGGTAGAGACTAGATAACTCACTGGTAGAAGGGGTATGGGTTAGGGGGTAGAGACTAGATAACTCACTGGTAGAAGGGGTATGGGTTAGGTATGGGTTAGGGGGTAGAGACTAGATAACTCACTGGTAGAAGGGGTATGGGTTAGGGGGTAGAGACTAGATAACTCACTGGTAGAAGGGGTATGGGTTAGGTATGGGTTAGGGGTAGAGACTAGGTAACTCACTGGTAGAAGGGGTATGGGTTAGGGGGTAGAGACTAGATAACTCACTGGTAGAGAAGGGGTATGGGTTAGGGGGTAGAGACTAGATAACTCACTGGTAGAAGGGGTATGGGTTAGGGGTAGAGACTAGATAACTCACTGGTAGAAGGGGTATGGGTTAGGGGGTAGAGACTAGATAACTCACTGGTAGAAGGGGTATGGGTTAGGGGTAGAGACTAGATAACTCACTGGTAGAAGGGGTATGGGTTAGGTATGGGTTAGGGGGTAGAGACTAGGTAACTCACTGGTAGAAGGGGTATGGGTTAGGGGTAGAGACTAGATAACTCACTGGTAGAAGGGGTATGGGTTAGAGGGTAGAGACTAGATAACTCACTGGTAGAAGGGGTATGGGTTAGGGGTAGAGACTAGGTAACTCACTGGTAGAAGGGGTATGGGTTAGGGGTAGAGACTAGATAACTCACTGGTAGAAGGGGTATGGGTTAGGGGTAGAGACTAGATAACTCACTGGTAGAAGGGGGTATGGGTTAGGGGGTAGAGACTAGATAACTCACTGGTAGAAACGGTATGGGTTAGGGGTAGAGACTAGATAACTCACTGGTAGAAGGGGTATGGGTTAGGGTGTAGAGACTAGATAACTCACTGGTAGAAGGGGTATGGGTTAGGGGTAGAGACTAGATAACTCACTGGTAGAAGGGTATGGGTTAGGGGTAGAGACTAGATAACTCACTGGTAGAAGGGTATGGGTTAGGGGTAGAGACTAGATAACTCACTGGTAGAAGGGGTATGGGTTAGGGGGTAGAGACTAGGTAACTCACTGGTAGAAGGGGTATGGGTTAGGGGTAGAGACTAGATAACTCACTGGTAGAAGGGGTATGGGTTAGGGGGTAGAGACTAGGTAACTCACTGGTAGAAGGGGTATGGGTTAGGGGTAGAGACTAGATAACTCACTGGTAGAAGGGGTATGGGTTAGGGGTAGAGACTAGATAACTCACTGGTAGAAGGGTATGGGTTAGGGGTAGAGACTAGATAACTCACTGGTAGAAGGGGTATGGGTTAGGGGGTAGAGACTAGGTAACTCACTGGTAGAAGGGGTATGGGTTAGAGGGTAGAGACTAGGTAACTCACTGGTAGAAGGGGTATGGGTTAGGGGGTAGAGACTAGATAACTCACTGGTAGAAGGGGTATGGGTTAGGGGGTAGAGACTAGGTAACTCACTGGTAGAAACGGTATGGGTTAGGGGGTAGAGACTAGATAACTCACTGGTAGAAGGGGTATGGGTTAGGGGTAGAGACTAGATAACTCACTGGTAGAAACGGTATGGGTTAGGGGTAGAGACTAGATAACTCACTGGTAGAAGGGGTATGGGTTAGGGGTAGAGACTAGGTAACTCACTGGTAGAAGGGGTATGGGTTAGGGGTAGAGACTAGATAACTCACTGGTAGAAGGGGTATGGGTTAGGGGTAGAGACTAGGTAACTCACTGGTAGAAGGGTATGGGTTAGGGGGTAGAGACTAGATAACTCACTGGTAGAAGGGGTATGGGTTAGGGGTAGAGACTAGATAACTCACTGGTAGAAGGGGTATGGGTTAGGGGTAGAGACTAGATAACTCACTGGTAGAAGGGGTATGGGTTAGGGGGTAGAGACTAGGTAACTCACTGGTAGAAGGGGTATGGGTTAGGGGGTAGAGACTAGATAACTCACTGGTAGAAGGGGTATGGGTTAGGGGGTAGAGACTAGATAACTCACTGGTAGAAGGGGTATGGGTTAGGGGGTAGAGACTAGATAACTCACTGGTAGAAGGGGTATGGGTTAGGGGGTAGAGACTAGATAACTCACTGGTAGAAGGGGTATGGGTTAGGGGGTAGAGACTAGGTAACTCACTGGTAGAAGGGGTATGGGTTAGAGGGTAGAGACTAGGTAACTCACTGGTAGAAGGGGTATGGGTTAGGGGGTAGAGACTAGATAACTCACTGGTAGAAGGGGTATGGGTTAGGGGGTAGAGACTAGGTAACTCACTGGTAGAAACGGTATGGGTTAGGGGGTAGAGACTAGATAACTCACTGGTAGAAGGGGTATGGGTTAGGGGGTAGAGACTAGATAACTCACTGGTAGAAACGGTATGGGTTAGGGGGTAGAGACTAGATAACTCACTGGTAGAAGGGGTATGGGTTAGGGGGTAGAGACTAGGTAACTCACTGGTAGAAGGGGTATGGGTTAGGGGTAGAGACTAGATAACTCACTGGTAGAAGGGGTATGGGTTAGGGGTAGAGACTAGGTAACTCACTGGTAGAAACGGTATGGGTTAGGGGGTAGAGACTAGATAACTCACTGGTAGAAGGGTATGGGTTAGGGGTAGAGACTAGATAACTCACTGGTAGAAGGGGTATGGGTTAGGGGGTAGAGACTAGATAACTCACTGGTAGAAGGGGTATGGGTTAGGGGGTAGAGACTAGGTAACTCACTGGTAGAAGGGGTATGGGTTAGGGGGTAGAGACTAGATAACTCACTGGTAGAAGGGGTATGGGTTAGGGGGTAGAGACTAGATAACTCACTGGTCGAAACGGTATGGGTTAGGGTTGAGACTAGATAACTCACTGGTAGAAGGGGTATGGGTTAGGGTTGAGACTAGATAACTCACTGGTAGAAGGGGTATGGGTTAGAGGGTAGAGACTAGGTAACTCACTGGTAGAAGGGGTATGGGTTAGGGGGTAGAGACTAGATAACTCACTGGTAGAAGGGGTATGGGTTAGGGGGTAGAGACTAGATAACTCACTGGTAGAAGGGGTATGGGTTAGAGGGTAGAGACTAGATAACTCACTGGTAGAAGGGGTATGGGTTAGGGGGTAGAGACTAGGTAACTCACTGGTAGAAGGGGTATGGGTTAGAGGGTAGAGACTAGATAACTCACTGGTAGAAGGGGTATGGGTTAGGGGGTAGAGACTAGGTAACTCACTGGTAGAAGGGGTATGGGTTAGGGGTAGAGACTAGATAACTCACTGGTAGAAGGAGTATGGGTTAGGGGTAGAGACTAGATAACTCACTGGTAGAAGGGGTATGGGTTAGGGGGTAGAGACTAGATAACTCACTGGTAGAAGGAGTATGGGTTAGGGGGTAGAGACTAGGTAACTCACTGGTAGAAGGGGTATGGGTTAGGGGGTAGAGACTAGATAACTCACTGGTAGAAGGGGTATGGGTTAGGGGGTAGAGACTAGGTAACTCACTGGTAGAAGGGGTATGGGTTAGGGGGTAGAGACTAGATAACTCACTGGTAGAAGGGGTATGGGTTAGGGGTAGAGACTAGATAACTCACTGGTAGAAGGGTATGGGTTAGGGGTAGAGACTAGATAACTCACTGGTAGAAGGGGTATGGGTTAGGGGGTAGAGACTAGGTAACTCACTGGTAGAAGGGTATGGGTTAGAGGTAGAGACTAGGTAACTCACTGGTAGAAGGGGTATGGGTTAGGGGTAGAGACTAGATAACTCACTGGTAGAAGGGTATGGGTTAGGGGGGTAGAGACTAGGTAACTCACTGGTAGAAACGGTATGGGTTAGGGGTAGAGACTAGATAACTCACTGGTAGAAGGGGTATGGGTTAGGGGGTAGAGACTAGATAACTCACTGGTAGAAACGGTATGGGTTAGGGGTAGAGACTAGATAACTCACTGGTAGAAGGGGTATGGGTTAGGGGTAGAGACTAGGTAACTCACTGGTAGAAACGGTATGGGTTAGGGGTAGAGACTAGATAACTCACTGGTAGAAGGGGTATGGGTTAGGGGGTAGAGACTAGATAACTCACTGGTAGAAGGGTATGGGTTAGGGGGTAGAGACTAGATAACTCACTGGTAGAAGGGGTATGGGTTAGGGGTAGAGACTAGGTAACTCACTGGTAGAAGGGGTATGGGTTAGGGGTAGAGACTAGATAACTCACTGGTAGAAGGGGTATGGGTTAGGGGTAGAGACTAGATAACTCACTGGTCGAAGGGGTATGGGTTAGGGTTGAGACTAGATAACTCACTGGTAGAAGGGGTATGGGTTAGGGTTGAGACTAGATAACTCACTGGTAGAAGGGGTATGGGTTAGGGGTAGAGACTAGGTAACTCACTGGTAGAAGGGGTATGGGTTAGGGGGTTGAGACTAGATAACTCACTGGTAGAAGGGTATGGGTTAGGGGGGTAGAGACTAGATAACTCACTGGTAGAAGGGGTATGGGTTAGAGGGTAGAGACTAGATAACTCACTGGTAGAAGGGGTATGGGTTAGGGGTAGAGACTAGGTAACTCACTGGTAGAAGGGGTATGGGTTAGAGGGTAGAGACTAGATAACTCACTGGTAGAAGGGGTATGGGTTAGGGGTAGAGACTAGGTAACTCACTGGTAGAAGGGGTATGGGTTAGGGGGTAGAGACTAGATAACTCACTGGTAGAAGGGGTATGGGTTAGGGGGTAGAGACTAGATAACTCACTGGTAGAAAGGGTATGGGTTAGGGGTAGAGACTAGGTAACTCACTGGTAGAAGGGGTATGGGTTAGGGGGTAGAGACTAGGTAACTCACTGGTAGAAGGGGTATGGGTTAGGGGGTAGAGACTAGGTAACTCACTGGTAGAAGGGGTATGGGTTAGGGGGTAGAGACTAGATAACTCACTGGTCGAAACGGTATGGGTTAGGGGTTGAGACTAGATAACTCACTGGTAGAAGGGTATGGGTTAGGGGGTAGAGACTAGATAACTCACTGGTAGAAGGGGTATGGGTTAGGGGGTAGAGACTAGATAACTCACTGGTAGAAGGGGTATGGGTTAGGGTAGAGACTAGGTAACTCACTGGTAGAAGGGGTATGGGTTAGGGGGTAGAGACTAGATAACTCACTGGTAGAAGGGGTATGGGTTAGGGGGTAGAGACTAGGTAACTCACTGGTAGAAGGGGTATGGGTTAGGGGGTAGAGACTAGATAACTCACTGGGAGAAACGGTATGGGTTAGAGGGTAGAGACTAGGTAACTCACTGGTAGAAGGGGTATGGGTTAGGTATGGGTTAGGGGGTAGAGACTAGATAACTCACTGGTAGAAACGGTATGGGTTAGGGGGTAGAGACTAGGTAACTCACTGGTAGAAGGGGTATGGGTTAGGGGGTTAGGGGGTAGACTATATAACTCACTGGTAGAAGGGGTATGGGTTAGGGGGTAGAGACTAGATAACTCACTGGTAGAAGGGGTATGGGTTAGGGGGTAGAGACTAGATAACTCACTGGTAGAAGGGGTATGGGTTAGGGGGTAGAGACTAGATAACTCACTGGTAGAAGGGGTATGGGTTAGGGGTAGAGACTAGGTAACTCACTGGTAGAAGGGGTATGGGTTAGGGGGTAGAGACTAGGTAACTCACTGGTAGAAGGGGTATGGGTTAGAGGGTAGAGACTAGATAACTCACTAGTAGAAGGGGTATGGGTTAGAGGGTAGAGACTAGGTAACTCACTGGTAGAAGGGGTATGGGTTAGAGGGTAGAGACTAGATAACTCACTGGTAGAAGGGGTATGGGTTAGAGGGTAGAGACTAGGTAACTCACTGGTAGAAGGGGTATGGGTTAGAGGGTAGAGACTAGATAACTCACTGGTAGAAGGGGTATGGGTTAGAGGGTAGAGACTAGATAACTCACTGGTAGAAGGGGTATGGGTTAGAGGGTAGAGACTAGGTAACTCACTGGTAGAAGGGGTATGGGTTAGAGGGTAGAGACTAGGTAACTCACTGGTAGAAGGGGTATGGGTTAGAGGGTAGAGACTAGGTAACTCACTGGTAGAAGGGGTATGGGTTAGGGGGTAGAGACTAGGTAACTCACTGGTAGAAGGGGTATGGCAGCGGTTGCATGTTGTTGACAGGCACTAGTCCGTGTTTTCCGGTGGAAATAAGGGTGCCCTCCCAGTGACTGTCCTGCCCCGTGTCTCTAACCATCAGCAAGTCATTACGTCTGAAACACAGCTCCTCCTCCTCATCACTGTGCTCGCCACTGCTCACCAGCGCCTTGGCAAAGAACGACCCTGGGGAGAGAGAGAAAACTACAGTTAAATGACACGCAGAGGACAACAGACACACACAAACACACACTCACACCGGGGGATGCAAATTTCTGTAAAGAATGAACATTTGACTGAACTGAATCTCTGTCCTCCTTCACATAATCCATTAAAAATCCATTCTCAACACAGGCACTTCTTAATTTCACTGGCTATTGATTCCTCTCAGGCGTTAGGGAGAAGAGTACTTCCTTGTAAAACATGATGCCTACTCAGACAGTGGACAGTGTAAGTGCGTGGTTTTACAATAGCTCTCTAAAATTACATTACGTTAAACATTCAGCTTTGCTGTTTTACTTGATCTCTGGACATTTCAGAACATGGAGTCAGTTTAGGTTTACTTGCATTTCATTTCTAGGTATCTAGAACAAAGTGTTTTGAAATGGAACAACTTTTTTGCTTCTGTTCTGCTCTGAGGAGAGTGTGATATAAACTGCTGTTGATGATGAGAGTCAAGAAAGTAGAGAATACAAGCTGTCCATAAGGAGTTCGTAGAGGTCTTCATAACTTGTCCATTAGTCATTTGTAAACTGTTCATAAGATGTCTATAAAGAGTTCATATGATGTTAAAATGGTCTTCATAACCTGTCACAAGGAGTTCATAAAGTAACCACCCCTACCCTTCTGCAGCAGCAGTCCCAGGTAGTGTGGCCAGGTGCTGTTCTTAATAAGGTCATAAGGTGTTCATAAGGTGTTCATAAAGAGTTCATAAGATGTTCATAAGGTGTTCATAAAGAGTTCATAAGATGTTCATAAAGAGTTCATAAGATGTTCATAAGGTGTTCATAAAGAGTTCATAAGGTGTTCATAAGGTGTTTGTTCACCCTCCTGCAGCAGCAGTCCCAGGTAGAGTGTTGCCAGGTGTTCCTCGTCTACAGTCACAGTGATCTCCAGGTCCCTCAGCAGCTCAGTGTCCAGCCAGAATGACTGGTCACACAGGAAATTCTCCAGGCACCGCGCCACATAGCCTGGACATACAGAGACATATGTTCATAACATGTCATAAGGTGTTTATAACATGGTGTCCCTCAGGTTCCCCACACCACATTGCCTGGACACACAACAAAGTAGGAGGAAGTTGTCCCTACATCCTGATGTAAGGTCTGGTTCTTCCAGGCTGATGTTTTAGGTTAGGATTGGGTGAGGGGAATCTGATCCTGGTTCTTCCAGGCTGATGTTTTAGGTTAGGATTGGGTGAGGGGAATCTGATCCTGGTTCTTCCAGGCTGATGGTTTAGGTTAGGATTGGGTGAGGGGAATCTGATCCTGGTTCTTCCAGGCTGATGGTTTAGGTTAGGATTGGGTGAGGGGAATCTGATCCTGGTTCTTCCAGGCTGATGGTTTAGGTTAGGATTGGGTGAGGGGAATCTGATCCTGGTTCTTCCAGGCTGATGGTTTAGGTTAGGATTGGGTGAGGGGAATCTGATCCTGGTTCTTCCAGGCTGATGGTTTAGGTTAGGATTGGGTGAGGGGAATCTGACCCTGGTTCTTCCAGGCTGATGGTTTAGGTTAGGATTGGGTGAGGGGAATCTGATCCTGGTTCTTCCAGGCTGATGGTTTAGGTTAGGATTGGGTGAGGGGAATCTGATCCTGGTTCTGCGCCTATTTGCAACTTCTAACCAGACTGGACGTAATAATCAGGTTTCAGAATGTGTTAATGAGAGTTTCATCTAGGTCAGGTAGACTAGGATAGTACCGCACACCTAAAGCCAGGTAGGTAGAGAACTTCCACATCTCCTCCACAGTCTTGAAGGTGATGACAAAGCTGTCCTTCTCAGCGTGGACAGACAGCAGACGGGCAGACAGGTCCTGTAGGGAGGCAGAAGAACCGAAGACATTGTTGAAGAAACAGCGAGGATGCAGAAAAGGTCACCTTTATTCTCTACCGACCACTAGCATCAACATCAGGGAGAAGCAACTTTTCGCAGGACAACGGTTGTAACCCCACCACTGGTCTAGGCAGGGTCATCTGTTTTGGCATGCCTTGACCTCTAACCTCTAACCCCTGACCTATGACCTGTGACTAACCTTGAAGAGCTGGATGACATCCTGACTGTTGCTCTCGACGACCCTGAGTCTGGTACGGAGCGCCTCCTGTAGTTCAGTGTCAGGTATTACACCCGAGCGCCGCCGACCGCTGAACACCAGCACCACGTCTACACGAAAAAGCACGCACACAAGCACACGTACACACTGTCACTCTCGAGATCACCGGTGGGAGTATTGACTGATACTGTGATGCTGTAATGCAGACATCAACATGAAGAGGTAAAACTTTAAGGAGTAACTTTTCCGAGTGTGTTACAGAGCCATGCTCAGTGAGTGTATTATAGTCATGCTCAGTGAGTGTATTATAGTCATGCTCAGTGAGTGTATTATAGTCATGCTCAGTGAGTGTATTATAGTCATGCTCAGTGAGTGTATTATAGTCATGCTCAGTGAGTTTATTATAGTCATGCTCAGTGAGTGTATTATAGTCATGCTCAGTGAGTGTATTATAGTCATGCTCAGTGAGTGTATTATAGTCATGCTCAGTGAGTTTATTATAGTCATGCTCAGTGAGTGTATTATAGTCATGCTCAGTGAGTGTATTATAGTCATGCTCAGTGAGTGTATTATAGTCATGCTCAGTGAGTTTATTATAGTCATGCTCAGTGAGTGTATTATAGTCATGCTCAGTGAGTGTATTATAGTCATGCTCAGTGAGTTTATTATAGTCATGCTCAGTGAGTGTATTATAGTCATGCTCAGTGAGTGTATTATAGTCATGCTCAGTGAGTATATTATAGTCATGCTCAGTGAGTGTATTATAGTCATGCTCAGTGAGTATATTATAGTCATGCTCAGTGAGTGTATTATAGTCATGCTCAGTGAGTATATTATAGTCATGCTCAGTGAGTTTATTATAGTCATGCTCAGTGAGTGTATTATAGTCATGCTCAGTGAGTTTATTATAGTCATGCTCAGTGAGTTTATTATAGTCATGCTCAGTGAGTTTATTATAGTCATGCTCAGTGAGTGTATTATAGTCATGCTCAGTGAGTTTATTATAGTCATGCTCAGTGAGTGTATTATAGTCATGCTCAGTGAGTGTATTATAGTCATGCTCAGTGAGTTTATTATAGTCATGCTCAGTGAGTGTATTATAGTCATGCTCAGTGAGTGTATTATAGTCATGCTCAGTGAGTTTATTATAGTCATGCTCAGTGAGTGTATTATAGTCATGCTCAGTGAGTGTATTATAGTCATGCTCAGTGAGTCATGCTCAGTGAGTGTATTATAGTCATGCTCAGTGAGTATATTATAGTCATGCTCAGTGAGTTTATTATAGTCATGCTCAGTGAGTGTATTATAGTCATGCTCAGTGAGTTTATTATAGTCATGCTCAGTGAGTTTATTATAGTCATGCTCAGTGAGTGTATTATAGTCATGCTCAGTGAGTGTATTATAGTCATGCTCAGTGAGTATATTATAGTCATGCTCAGTGAGTTTATTATAGTCATGCTCAGTGAGTTTATTATAGTCATGCTCAGTGAGTGTATTATAGTCATGCTCAGTGAGTGTATTATAGTCATGCTCAGTGAGTGTATTATAGTCATGCTCAGTGAGTGTATTATAGTCATGCTCAGTGAGTGTATTATAGTCATGCTCAGTGAGTTTATTATAGTCATGCTCAGTGAGTGTATTATAGTCATGCTCAGTGAGTTTATTATAGTCATGCTCAGTGAGTTTATTATAGTCATGCTCAGTGAGTGTATTATAGTCATGCTCAGTGAGTGTATTATAGTCATGCTCAGTGAGTATATTATAGTCATGCTCAGTGAGTTTATTATAGTCATGCTCAGTGAGTTTATTATAGTCATGCTCAGTGAGTGTATTATAGTCATGCTCAGTGAGTGTATTATAGTCATGCTCAGTGAGTGTATTATAGTCATGCTCAGTGAGTGTATTATAGTCATGCTCAGTGAGTATATTATAGTCATGCTCAGTGAGTTTATTATAGTCATGCTCAGTGAGGTCATATTACACAGCAGCTGCTGAGTGTCTCAGTGTTGGACTAGGAATAACAGATCTATTACAGCCTGGAGTGACTGGAGTTTTAAAGGGACCCTTTAATTAACATTAGGTCCATTTGGGGGAGAGCTACACTGGAACCTACTGGAGGAAAAATACAGAGAACCATAGAGTAACTGAGTAGCTGTGCCTACTGTAACGTTAACAATAAAGTCTGTTTTCTTACAGGATGTTGACATACTGTACATACAGACAACTTGAATGATACAGTGATTAAATAGACGACTGTATAGAATACAGACAGGGTACAATAGAGATGTAATGACAGCTGCAACACAAACAGATCCACAATAAGCATCACACCACACAACCATGACCAGCAGCTGTTAACACCGCTACGTTAGCAGTTAGCACATCCAAGGCAGGAATAGAGAGAGAAACACCCTGGCTGTCCCAAATAGCACCGTTTGGGTCAAAGTACACCTATAGGTATTAGGGTACCATTTGGAACACATCCGTACAGAGCATCTGAGAGCAGAACAGTACCTGAGGAGAACCGCTCTCCCACGGCCAGTGACACAGTGCTTCCTCTGGTGAACTCCTCCTTCCTCTTCCAGTAACTGTCCGGCTCCGCCTCCCCGCCCCCAGACTCCACCCCTGGAGAAGACAGGAAACAGAGATCAGGTCAGGTCAGGTCAGTGGAACCCTCAGGAAGGAACGGGTGAGACAGCTGTTTCGGGGGGTTGATTTTAAAATAGACTTTTGTGTCAGCTACATGTGCTCTGTAAGCAAGTGCAAGATCATCGAGCAACCTTGTTTTGTGACAACTGTCAAGAGGGAATGGAGAGCACAATGCTTCATCGTATATCCTTCTGGAACACAAACCTGACTGGTAACCAGACAAAGTGACCCAATTGGAGGTTTGTCTCTGTTACTGTATGAGGAAACATTCACACTAAAAGTTACTTAACTGCTGGTGTACAGTGTATTCTGTGGTCCAGCTGATGAGGATTTCAACAGTGATTAGTCTGTTTCCTCCAGAACATCAACAGAACATAAAGAGCCTATCAAAGCCCACCCATCTATTAACGTACTGCCTCTCCCAGATGGTCTATTATAATATAACGACCTGCTTTTAGCTGTCCTGACAGGGCTTTGTGATGTGCATGCAAACACACACACACACACACACACACACACACACACACACACACACACACACACACACACACACACACACACACACACACACACACACACACACACACACAGAAACACATAAAAACAATGAAAAAGGCTTCATGAGCGGCTGGGCTGGCTTCCTCATGTTGTTGTCACATTGTACAGAGAGGATGTCCCCAACTCTTCCTCAACCTGGGACTGTTGAGGCTACAGTGTAATACAATGTTTCATTGTTTGCTACAGTACACATCCAGAAGAATTCAAACTCAACATTTGTCTGGGCAATATAACTCATGCAGGACTTAATTGGGATAGAATCAGCTGGATGTTTTGTGTCATCGAACGCTTTAAGGCTTTTACTGTAGTTACCTGGATTCATAACATCATTTCCTGGGAAGTGCTCATTGGTTCCCGCTAGCGTGTACGGTGGTTCTCTCCATAGTGCATCCAGCTCAGCAGGGGAGATGTCTGGGAGGGGGGGGGAGATTAGTGTTACACACATCAGTATAATGTCGCATTCCCCTGATCAGACGTTGCATGCATCAACCAATGGTTGCGTGCCATGTCATCAACTAATGAATAAAATGTCTATCCAGGCATGTGTAAGATCTGACATGCGACAGCAATGCCTGGGCAGAGGAACGTGCCCAATGTCTGGGAATGGGGAAGGAAATTAGTGTAACACACATCAATAAATGTCTGGGAGGGAGGAATGATATTAGTGGGACACACCCATCAGTAAATGTCTGGGAGGGAGGAATGATATTAGTGGGACATACCATTCAGTAACTGTCTGGGAGGGAGGAATGATATTAGTGGGACACACCCATCAGAAAATGTCTGGGAGGGAGGAATGATATTAGTGGGACACACCCATCAGTAAATGTCTGGAAGGGAGGAATGATATTAGTGGGACACACCCATCAGTAAATGTCTGGGAGGGAGGAATGATATTAGTGGGACACACCCATCAGTAAATGTCTTGGAGGGAGGAATGATATTAGTGGGACACACCTTTCAGTAAATGTCTGGGAGGGAGGAATGATATTAGTGGGACACACCCTTCAGTAAATGTCGGGGGAGGAGATTAGTGTAACACGAAGTAGTAAACACCATCAAGGGGTGCATGTCAATGGTCTAAAGTGGCTTCTTCCCTATATCTCCATCAATTCTCCAATGAGGGGAAGGACAAAGTTACACGTCCTGAAAGAAGATTTTGTTGAAAACGTTGCTGTATCACAAACAAATCACGTGGGACCAAACAGCAAGCAGTGAACAGACATGCATTGTCTTTACCAGAAATGCAGATAGCCATCAGATATCGTAAAACAGCATTTCTTAATAATGGCCCTGGGGACCACAAGGGGTGCAAATGTTTGTTTTTACCCTGATCTCTATAGACAGCTACTAGCACTACTAGCACTATGACCTCACCAGCCACCCTGATCTCTATAGACAGCTACTAGCACTATGACCTCACCAGCCACCCTGATATCTATAGACAGCTACTAGCACTATGACCTCACCAGCCACCCTGATCTCTATAGACAGCTACTAGCACTATGACCTCACCAGCCACCCTGATCTCTATAGACAGCTACTAGCACTATGACCTCACCAGCCACCCTGATCTCTATAGACAGCTACTAGCACTATGACCTCACCAGCCACCCTGATCTCTATAGACAGCTACTAGCACTACTAGCACTACTAGCACTATGACCTCACCAGCCACCCTGATCTCTATAGACAGCTACTAGCACTATGACCTCACCAGCCACCCTGATCTCTATAGACAGCTACTAGCACTATGACCTCACCAGCTACCCTGATCTCTATAGACAGCTACTAGCACTATGACCTCACCAGCTACCCTGATCTCAAGACAGCTACTAGCACTATGACCTCACCAGCCACCCTGATCTCTATAGACAGCTACTAGCACTATGACCTCACCAGCCACCCTGATCTCTATAGACAGCTACTAGCACTACTAGCACTACTAGCACTATGACCTCACCAGCCACCCTGATCTCTATAGACAGCTACTAGCACTATGACCTCACCAGCCACCCTGATCTCTATAGACAGCTACTAGCACTATGACCTCACCAGCCACCCTGATCTCTATAGACAGCTACTAGCACTATGACCTCACCAGCCACCCTGATCTCTATAGACAGCTACTAGCACTACTAGCACTATGACCTCACCAGCCACCCTGATCTCTATAGACAGCTACTAGCACTACTAGCACTATGACCTCACCAGCCACCCTGATCTCTATAGACAGCTACTAGCACTATGACCTCACCAGCCACCCTGATCTCTATAGACAGCTACTAGCACTACTAGCACTACTAGCACTATGACCTCACCAGCCACCCTGATCTCTATAGACAGCTACTAGCACTATGACCTCACCAGCCACCCTGATCTCTATAGACAGCTACTAGCACTATGACCTCACCAGCCACCCTGATCTCTATAGACAGCTACTAGCACTATGACCTCACCAGCCACCCTGATCTCTATAGACAGCTACTAGCACTACTAGCACTACTAGCACTATGACCTCACCAGCCACCCTGATCTCTATAGACAGCTACTAGAACTATGACCTCACCAGCCACCCTGATCTCTATAGACAGCTACTAGCACTATGACCTCACCAGCTGACCCTGATCTCAAGACACTACTAGCACTATGACCTCACCAGCCACCCTGATCTCTCAGCTACTAGCACTCTATAGACAGCTACTAGCACTATGACCTCACCAGCCACCCTGATCTCTATAGACAGCTAGTAGCACTACTAGCACTACTAGCACTATGACCTCACCAGCCACCCTGATCTCTACTAGACAGCTCACTAGCACTATGACCTCACCAGCCACCCTGATCTCTATAGACAGCTACTAGCACTATGACCTCACCAGCCACCCTGATCTCTATAGACAGCTACTAGCACTATGACCTCACCAGCCACCCTGATCTCTATAGACAGCTACTAGCACTATGACCTCACCAGCCACCCTGATCTCTATAGACAGCTACTAGCACTACTAGCACTACTAGCACTATGACCTCACCAGCCACCCTGATCTCTATAGACAGCTACTAGCACTATGACCTCACCAGCCACCCTGATCTCTATAGACAGCTACTAGCACTATGACCTCACCAGCTACCCTGATCTCTATAGACAGCTACTAGCACTATGACCTCACCAGCTACCCTGATCTCTATAGACAGCTACTAGCACTATGACCTCACCAGCTACCCTGATCTCAAGACAGCTACTAGCACTATGACCTCACCAGCCACCCTGATCTCTGTAGACAGCTACTAGCACTATGACCTCACCAGCCACCCTGATCTCAAGACAGCTACTATCGCTACTAGCACTATGACCTCCCCAGCCACCCTGATCTCAAGACAGCTACTAGCACTATGACCTCACCAGCCACCCTGATCTCTATAGACAGCTACTAGCACTACTAGCACTATGACCACACCAGCCACCCTGATCTCAAGACAGCTACTAGCACTATGACCTCACCAGCCACCCTGATCTCTATAGACAGCTACTAGCACTATGACCTCACCAGCCACCCTGATCTCTATAGACAGCTACTAGCACTACTAGCACTATGACCTCACCAGCCACCCTGATCTCTATAGACAGCTACTAGCACTACTAGCACTATGACCTCACCAGCCACCCTGATCTCTATAGACAGCTACTAGCACTATGACCTCACCAGCCACCCTGATCTCTATAGACAGCTGCTAGCACTACTAGCACTACTAGCACTATGACCTCACCAGCCACCCTGATCTCTATAGACAGCTACTAGCACTATGACCTCACCAGCCACCCTGATCTCTATAGACAGCTACTAGCACTATGACCTCACCAGCCACCCTGATCTCTATAGACAGCTACTAGCACTATGACCTCACCAGCCACCCTGATCTCTATAGACAGCTACTAGCACTACTAGCACTACTAGCACTATGACCTCACCAGCCACCCTGATCTCTATAGACAGCTACTAGCACTATGACCTCACCAGCCACCCTGATCTCTATAGACAGCTACTAGCACTATGACCTCACCAGCCACCCTGATCTCTATAGACAGCTACTAGCACTATGACCTCACCAGCCACCCTGATCTCAAGACAGCTACTAGCACTATGACCTCACCAGCCACCCTGATCTCTATAGACAGCTACTAGCACTATGACCTCACCAGCCACCCTGATCTCTATAGACAGCTACTAGCACTACTCACCAGCACTGACTCTAGCACTACTGCACTATGACCTCACCAGCCACCCTGATCTCTATAGACAGCTACTAGCACTATGACCTCACCAGCCACCCTCTATAGATCTCTAGCACTAGACCTCACCAGCTGATCTCAGCACTACTAGACCCTCACCAGCCACCCTGATCTCTATCTCTAGACAGCTACTAGCACTATGACCTCACCAGCCACCCTGATCTCTATAGACAGCTACTAGCACTATGACCTCACCAGCCACCCTGATCTCTATAGACAGCTACTAGCACTACCTCAGCACTACTAGCACTATGACCTCACCAGCCACCCTGATCTCTATAGACAGCTACTAGCACTATGACCTCACCAGCCACCCTGATCTCTATAGACAGCTACTAGCACTATGACCTCACCAGCTACCCTGATCTCTATAGACAGCTACTAGCACTATGACCTCACCAGCTACCCTGATCTCTATAGACAGCTACTAGCACTACTAGCACTATGACCTCACCAGCTACCCTGATCTCAAGACAGCTACTAGCACTATGACCTCACCAGCCACCCTGATCTCTGTAGACAGCTACTAGCACTATGACCTCACCAGCCACCCTGATCTCAAGACAGCTACTAGCACTATGACCTCACCAGCCACCCTGATCTCTGTAGACAGCTACTAGCACTATGACCTCACCAGCCACCCTGATCTCAAGACAGCTACTAGCGCTACTAGCACTATGACCTCACCAGCCACCCTGATCTCAAGACAGCTACTAGCACTATGACCTCACCAGCCACCCTGATCTCTATAGACAGCTACTAGCACTACTAGCACTATGACCTCACCAGCCACCCTGATCTCAAGACAGCTACTAGCACTATGGCCTCACCAGCCACCCTGATCTCAAGACAGCTACTAGCACTATGGCCTCACCAGCCACCCTGATCTCAAGACAGCTACTAGCACTACTAGCACTATGACCTCACCAGCCACCCTGATCTCTATAGACAGCTACTAGCACTACTAGCACTATGACCTCACCAGCCACCCTGATCTCTATAGACAGCTACTAGCACTATGACCTCACCAGCCACCCTGATCTCTATAGACAGCTACTAGCACTACTAGCACTACTAGCACTATGACCTCACCAGCCACCCTGATCTCTATAGACAGCTACTAGCACTATGACCTCACCAGCCACCCTGATCTCTATAGACAGCTACTAGCACTATGACCTCACCAGCCACCCTGATCTCTATAGACAGCTACTAGCACTATGACCTCACTACACTATGCCACCCTGATCTCTATAGACAGCTACTAGCACTATGACCTCACCAGCCACCCTGATCTCTATAGACAGCTACTAGCACTACTAGCACTACTAGCACTATGACCTCACCAGCCACCCTGATCTCTATAGACAGCTACTAGCACTATGACCTCACCAGCCACCCTGATCTCTATAGACAGCTACTAGCACTATGACCTCACCAGCCACCCTGATCTCTATAGACAGCTACTAGCACTATGACCTCACCAGCTACCCTGATCTCTATAGACAGCTACTAGCACTATGACCTCACCAGCTACCCTGATCTCAAGACAGCTACTAGCACTATGACCTCACCAGCCACCCTGATCTCTGTAGACAGCTACTAGCACTATGACCTCACCAGCCACCCTGATCTCAAGACAGCTACTAGCGCTACTAGCACTATGACCTCACCAGCCACCCTGATCTCAAGACAGCTACTAGCACCATGACCTCACCAGCCACCCTGATCTCTATAGACAGCTACTAGCACTACTAGCACTATGACCTCACCAGCCACCCTGATCTCAAGACAGCTACTAGCACTATGGCCTCACCAGCCACCCTGATCTCAAGACAGCTACTAGCACTATGGCCTCACCAGCCACCCTGATCTCAAGACAGCTACTAGCACTACTAGCACTATGACCTCACCAGCCACCCTGATCTCAAGACAGCTACTAGCACTACTAGCACTATGACCTCACCAGCCACCCTGATCTCAAGACAGCTACTAGCGCTACCAGCACTATGACCTCACCAGCCACCCTGATCTCAAGACAGCTACTAGCGCTACTAGCACTATGGCCTCACCAGCCACCCTGATCTCAAGACAGCTACTAGCGCTACTAGCACTATGGCCTCACCAGCCACCCTGATCTCTATAGACAGCTACTAGCACTACTAGCACTATGACCTCACCAGCCACCCTGATCTCAAGACAGCTACTAGCACTATGACCTCACCAGCCACCCTGATCTCAAGACAGCTACTAGCACTATGACCTCACCAGCCACCCTGATCTCTATAGACAGCTACTAGCACTATGACCTCACCAGCCACCCTGATCTCAAGACAGCTATTAGCACTATGACCTCACCAGCCACCCTGATCTCAAGACAGCTACTAGCACTATGACCTCACCAGCTACCCTGATCTCAAGACAGCTACTAGCACTATGACCTCACCAGCCACCCTGATCTCAAGACAGCTACTAGCACTATGGCCTCATGCACTGAGACACAGAACACAACAAGCTGCACAGTTTAGTAACAATGTGACTGACAGTACTGCCACTACAGTACACACACCTAACACAAGGTCACACTGACACACCATGCCCTGTACTCTACTATACCTTCATGGGATAGCATGTTCCCCATGACTTATAGATATACCTACAGCAGCAGTATCTGTCTGAACGAGTGAGATACTGCTCTCTGTCTTCTCATGTCAGTGACCTACTAGCCTCAGCTCCAGGCTGTGGGTACAGACGGCAGGGTGAAGTGGAACCAACCTGGGAAGAGAGGGCAGCGTTTGAGGAGCGGAGAGCAGCAGGAGGACGAGGAGGCCTGGAGAGGAGGGCAACAGCACCACGCCATGTGTACTGGCAGCTTACAGCTCCTAGAAATCAATGATGCCAACTGCTCTCAGCTACTAGGCTTTCAGATTGACTGTCTGGCAGTTTGGCAGTCTGGCGGTCTGGCAGTCTGGCTCTGTCTATTTATCTCAGAGGCAGCACTGACTTTCACTCTCTCCAGTGTAGGATGTTTGCTCTGTCGATCTCTGTAGAGCTTCTTCCTGTATCTCTATCACCCAGTCTATTCTCTATTACAATTATCTCTCTCATTCTCTCTCCCCTCTTTCTCTGGAAATCCCATCTGCCCCCCACTCTCTCTCTCTCTCTCTCTCTCTCTCTCTCTGTCTCTGTCTCTGTCTCTCTGTCTCTGTCTCTCTGTCTCTGTCTCTGTCTCGCTGCTGCCCAGTCTATTAACACAAAACACTCTCTTCTGATGGCATGTGTGTGTGGGCTGGTCAGTGAGAGAGAGTGTGTGTATGGTCACTGAGTGTGTGTGTGTTTGTGTGTATGTCACTGAGTGTGTGTTTGTGTGTATGGTCACTGAGTGTGTGTGTGTGTGTTTGTGTGTATGGTCACTGAGTGTGTGTGAGTGTGTTTGTTTGTGTGTATGGTCACTGAGTGTGTGTGTGTGTGTGTGTGTTGTGTGTGTGTGTGTGTGTGTGTGTATGTGTGTGTGTGTTTGTGTGTATGTCACTGAGTGTGTGTTTGTGTGTATGGTCACTGAGTGTGTGTGTGCGTGTGTTTGTGTGTATGGTCACTGAGTGTGTGTGTGTGTGTGTGTTTGTGTGTATGGTCACTGAGTGTGTGTGTGTGTTTGCGTGTGACTCCTTACTGTAGGTCTCTCTGTATAAGAGTGTCTGCTAAATGACACCTTACTGTGGGTCTCTCTGGATAAGAGTGTCTGCTAAATGACACCTTACTGTAAGTCTCTCGGGATAGGAGTGTCTGCTAAATGACTCCTTACTGTAAGTCTCTCGGGATAAGAGTGTCTGCTAAATGACTCCTTACTGTAAGTCTCTTGGGATAAGAGTGTCTGCTAAATGACACCTTACTGTAAGTCTCTCGAGATAAGAGTGTATGCTAAATGACTCCTTACTGTAAGTCTCTCGGGATAAGAGTGTCTGCTAAATGACTCCTTACTGTAAGTCTCTCTGGATAGGAGTGTCTGCTAAATGACTCCTTATTGTAAGTCTCTCGGGATAAGAGTGTCTGCTAAATGACACCTTACTGTAAGTCTCTCGGGATAAGAGTGTCTGCTAAATGACACCTTACTGTAAGTCTCTCGGGATAAGAGTGTATGCTAAATGACTCCTTACTGTAAGTCTCTCGGGATAAGAGTGTCTGCTAAATGACTCCTTACTGTCTCTGGGTCTCTCGGGATAAGTCTCTCGTCTGCTAAATGACTCCTTACTGTAAGTCTCTCGGGATAAGGAGTGTCTGCTAAATGACTCCTTACTGTGGGTCTCTCGGGATAAGAGTGTCTGCTAAATGACTCCTTACTGTAAGTCTCTCGGGATAAGAGTGTCTGCTAAATGACTCCTTACTGTAAGTCTCTCGGGATAAGAGTGTCTGCTAAATGACTCCTTACTGTAAGTCTCTCTAAATGACTCCTAAAGTCTCTGGATAAGTGTCTGCTAAATGACACCTTACTGTAAGTCTCTCTGGATAAGAGTGTCTGCTAAATGACTCCTTACTGTAAGTCTCTCGGGATAAGAGTGTCTGCTAAATGACACCTTACTGTAAGTCTCTCGGGATAAGAGTGTATGCTAAATGACTCCTTACTGTAAGTCTCTCGGGATAAGAGTGTCTGCTAAATGACACCTGACTGTAAGTCTCTCGGGATAAGAGTGTATGCTAAATGACTCCTTACTGTAAGTCTCTCGGGATAGGAGTGTCTGCTAAATGACTCCTTACTGTGGGTCTCTCGGGATAAGAGTGTCTGCTAAATGACTCCTTACTGTAAGTCTCTCGGGATAAGAGTGTCTGCTAAATGACACCTTACTGTAAGTCTCTCGGGATAAGAGTGTCTGCTAAATGACTCCTTACTGTAAGTCTCTCGGGATAAGAGTGTCTGCTAAATGACTCCTTACTGTAAGTCTCTCGGGATAAGAGTGTCTGCTAAATGACTCCTTACTGTAAGTCTCTCTGGATAAGCGTGTCTGCTAAATGACACCTTACTGTAAGTCTCTCTGGATAAGAGTGTCTGCTAAATGACTCCTTACTGTAAGTCTCTCGGGATAAGAGTGTCTGCTAAATGACTCCTTACTGTAAGTCTCTCGGGATAAGAGTGTCTGCTAAATGACACCTTACTGTAAGTCTCTCGGGATAAGAGTGTCTGCTAAATGACACCTTACTGTAAGTCTCTCGGGATAAGAGTGTCTGCTAAATGACACCTTACTCTAGGTCTCTCTGGATAAGAGTGTCTGCTAAATGACACCTTACTGTAAGTCTCTCTGGATAAGAGTGTCTGCTAAATGACACCTTACTGTAAGTCTCTCTGGATAAGAGTGTATGCTAAATGACTCCTTACTGTAAGTCTCTCGGGATAAGAGTGTATGCTAAATGACTCCTTACTGTAAGTGTCTCGGGATGAGAGTGTCTGCTAAATGACTAAAATGTAAGTATTGAAACATCATGTTGTATCACTACTGAATCAAGAGTTGTGCAACACCTTGCCAGAAACAGGAAGCATTGTCAAACAGTTTGAAAACATTATGGTGTTTTGAGTTAAGAGCAGAATTAGATCCCTTCTTCTGGATTTTCCAAATGCTTTAAATGGGATTACCTGCTCTTATTGTTTATTCCCTCCTCTTATTGTTTATTCCCTGCTCTTATTGTTTATTCCCTGCTCTTATTGTTTATTCCCTGCTCTTATTGTTTATTCCCTGCTCTTATTGTTTATTCCCTCCTCTTATTGTTTATTCCCTGCTCTTATTGTTTATTCCCTGCTCTTATTGTTTATTCCCTCCTCTTATTGTTTATTCCCTCCTTATTGTTTATTCTTATTGTTTATTCCCTGCTCTTATTGTTTATTCCCTGTTTATTCTCTTATTGTTTATTCCCTCCTCTTATTGTTTATTCCCTGCTCTTATTGTTTATTCCCTCCTCTTATTGTTTATTCCCTGCTCTTATTGTTTATTGTTTATTCCCTGCTCTTATTGTTTATTCCCTCCTCTTGTTGTTTATTCTGCCCCTCCTCTTATTGTTTATTCCCTGCTCTTATTGTTTATTCCCTCCTCTTATTGTTTATTCCCTGCTCTTATTGTTTATTCCCTCCTCTTCTTATTGTTTATTCCCTGCTCTTATTGTTTATTCCCTCCTCTTATTGTTTATTCCCTGCTCTTATTGTTTATTCCCTCCTCTTGTTGTTTATTCCCTGCTCTTATTGTTTATTCCCTCCTCTTATTGTTTATTCCCTGCTCTTATTGTTTATTCCCTCCTCTTGTTGTTTATTCCCTGCTCTTATTGTTTATTCCCTCCTCTTATTGTTTATTCCCTGCTCTTATTGTTTATTCCCTCTCTTGTTTTTATTCCCTGCTCTTATTGTTTATTCCCTCCTCTTATTGTTTATTCCCTGCTCTTATTGTTTATTCCCTCCTCTTGTTGTTTATTCCCTGCTCTTATTGTTTATTCCCTCCTCTTGTTGTTTATTCCCTGCTCTTATTGTTTATTCCCTCCTCTTGTTGTTTATTCCCTGCTCTTATTGTTTATTCCCTCCTCTTGTTGTTTATTCCCTGCTCTTATTGTTTATTCCCTGCTCTTATTGTTTATTCCCTGCTCTTATTGTTTATTCCCTGCTGTCACGACTTCTGCCGAAGTCGTTGCCTCTCCTTGTTCGGGCGGTGCTCGGCGTTCGACGTCACCGGTCTGCTAGCCATCATTGATCCTTTTTTCATTTTCCATTGGTTTTGTCTTGTCTTCCCACACACCTGTTTTCAATCCCATTCATTACCTGTTGTGTATTTAACCCTCTGTTTCCCCTCATGTCTTTGTCAGAGATTGATTTGTTGTCTGTGTAGTGTGCTTGTTTGTATAGGTGCGCGTCGGGTCTTCGTACCCATGTTTTGTTTGTACATTTATTGTTATGGAGCATACTCGTGGAACTTTATTAAACTATTCCATATTTAAACTCCATTTGACTCTCCTGCGCCTGACTTCCCTGCCACCTATTACACCTATGCGTGACAGAATCTCTGACCAAAATATATGAAGTCAGCAGGAGAAGACACTATACCCATGGACCTGGAGGAACGCGTTCAGGAACAAGCGAGGGAGCTTGACTGTATCAGCTCCGTCATGGAGCACATTATCCATAAAATGGATCGCGGTGAGAGACAGGGAGTTTCTCCAGCGCCACCACCACCACAACCGGAATCTCCCGTGAACGTTTTTTCCTCTCCGGAATCGAGGATCCATTTTTCCCTACCTACGGGATACAATGGAGATACTGACTGCTGCCAGGGTTTCCTCCTCAAACTAAACTTATATCTAGCCACGGCCTCCCCAGTACCATCTGACCGTGAGAAGAGTTACGCCCTCGTCTCATGCCTCACCGGGAGAGCCCTGGAATGGGCCAGCGCTGTGTGTCATAGGGAGGATGCGGCGTTGGACCATTTTTGAGGAGTTCACCCGCCAATTCCGGATAGTGTTCGATCACCCACCTGAAGGCAAAGCAGCGGGTGAGCTCCTCTATCATCTGAGGCAGGAGACGAGGAGTGCACAGGATTTTGCTTTGGAGTTTAGGACCTTGGCTGCCGGTGCTGGATGGAGCGACAGGGCCCTGATCGACCATTACCGATGTAGTCTACGCGAGGATGTCCGTCGGGAGCTGGCCTGTAGAGACACCACCCTCACCTTCGACCAGCTGGTGGACATGTCCATTAAGTTGGACAACATGCTGGCTACTCGTGGACGTCTAGATCGGGGTCTGGTTGTTCCATCCTCGCGCACCCTCTCTCCCGAAGCTATGGAATTGGGAGGGATGGTGCGCAGGGAGACCGGAGGGGCTTCCCGCTTGAGCACCATTCATGGTCGCAGAGGGCACACTGCTGGTCGGTGCCGGGTTAATTCCTCTGGGAATAGAGAGGGCAGGCAGGGCATTCTGGCGTCACCCCAGGTGAGTAGGCACCATTCTCATCCAGAGCCCTCTGCTGCACTAATGTTTGTCTGTCTTTTTTCCTGATTTTTCACTGCATTCCCAGTATAAGGCACTAGTTGATTCAGGTGCGGCTGGGAATTTCATTAATAAAAGTCTAGCTCATAGTTTAGGGATCCCTATTGTTCCTGTGGATATGCCTATCCCTATTCATGCCTTAGATAGTCGGCCATTAGGGTCAGGGTTTATCAGGGAGGTTACTGCACCTTTGTGTATGATAACGCAGGAGGGTCACAAGGAGAGGATTAGTCTTTTCCTTATTGATTCTCCTGCGTATTCTGTGGTGCTAGGCCTACCCTGGTTAGTTTGTCATAACCCCACTGATTCTTGGCCACAGAGGGCTCTCACGGGGTCGTCGCGAGAATGCTCAGGTAGGTGTTTAGGGGTTTCCGTTGGTGCTACTACGGTGGAAAGTCCAGACCAGGTCTCCACCGTGCGCATTCCCCCCGAATATGCCGATTTGGTTGTCGCCTTCTGTAAAAAGAAGGCGAATCAATTACCACCCCATCGACGGGGCGATTGTGCGATAGATCTCCTGGTAGACGCTGCATATCCCAAGAGTCACGTGTATCCCCTATCGCTAGCGGAGACGGAGGCTATGGAGACATATGTCTCTGAATCCCTGCATCAGGGGTTCATTCAGCCATCCATTTCAATCGTCTCCTCGAGTTTCTTTTTTGTGAAGAAAAAGGATGGCGGTTTACGCCCGTGCATTGATTATCGAGGTCTTAATAAAATCACAGTGAAATATAGCTACCCGCTGCCTCTGATCAATACGGTTATTGAGTTAATGCACGGGGCACGTTTTTTCACAAAATTGGATCTCAGGAGTGCGTACAATCTGGTGCGTATTAAGAAGGGTGATGAGTGGAAGACACTACCTCAGGTCATTATGAGTACCTGGTCATGCCATATGGGTTGATGAATGCTCCATCAGTTTTCCAATCATTTGTAGATGAGATCTTCAGGGACCTGCACGGGCAGGGTGTAGTGGTGTATATCGATGATATTCTGATATACTCTGCTACACGCGCCGAGCATGTGTCTCTGGTGCGCAGGGTGCTTGGTCGCCTGTTGGAGCATGATCTATATGTCAAGGCTGAGAAATGCTTGTTTTTCCAACAATCCATCTCCTTCCTAGGGCATCGGATTTCCACTTCAGGAGTGGAGATGGAGAGCGACAGCATTACAGCCGTGCTTAATTGGCCGACTCCAACCACGGTAAAGGAGTTGCAGCGTTTTTTGGGGTTTTCCAATTACTACCTGAGGTTTATCAGGGGTTTTGGTCAGGTGGCAGCTCCCATTACCTCACTGCTAAAGGGGGGCCCGGTGCGCTTGCAGTGGTCGGCTGAGGCGAACAGGGCTTTTGAGCACCTGAAGACTCTGTTTACCTCGGTGCCTGTGTTGGCTCATCCGGATCCCTCTTTGCCATTCATAGTGGAGGTGGACGCATCCGAAGCTGGGATAGGAGCAGTGCTCTCTCAGCGTTCGGGTGCGCCACTGAAGCTTCGCCCCTGTGCTTTCTTTTCGAAGAAGCTCAGCCCAGCGGAGCGAAACTATGATGTAGGGAACCGAGAGCTGTTAGCTGTCGTAGAAGCCTTGAAGGTGTGGAGGCATTGGCTTGAGGGGGCTAAACACCCTTTTCTCATTTGGACTGACCACCGCAATCTGGAGTACATCCGGCAGGCGAAGAGATTGAATCCTCGCCAGGCAAGGTGGGCCATGTTTTTCACTCGTTTTGTGTTTACTCTTTCTTACAGACCAGGCTCCCAGAACGTTAAGGCAGACGCATTGTCTCGGCTGTATGACACAGAGGAGCGGTCCATGGATCCCACTCCCATACTCCCAGCTTCGTGTCTGGTGGCGCCGGTAGTGTGGGAGCTGGACGCGGACATTGAGCGGGCGTCACGTGCAGAGCCCTCTCCCCCTGAGTGTCCAGCTGGTCGTCTGTACGTTCCGTCTGCTGTCCGCGACCGATTGATATATTGGGCTCACACGTCACCCTCCTCTGGTCATCCTGGGATAGGTCGGACGATGCGCTGTCTTGAAGGAAGGTACTGGTGGCCCACTTTAGCTAAGGATGTGAGGATTTATGTTTCTTCCTGTTCGGTGTGCGCCCAGTGCAAGGCTCCTAGACACCTGCCCAGAGGTAAGCTACAACCTCTACCCGTTCCTCAACGGCCACCTGTCGGTGGATTTTTTGACT
Source organism: Oncorhynchus nerka (assembly GCF_034236695.1). NCBI lineage: Eukaryota > Metazoa > Chordata > Actinopteri > Salmoniformes > Salmonidae > Oncorhynchus > Oncorhynchus nerka. The sequence continues at coordinate 76,449,073 of NC_088401.1, read as the reverse complement.
GATCTTCCACCTTCACAGGGTTACACCACGATCCTGGTCGTTGTGGATCGGTTTTCAAAGTCCTGTCGTCTCCTCCCTTTGCCCGGTCTCCCTACGGCCTTACAAACTGCAGAGGCCCTGTTTCCACACGTTTTCCGGCACTATGGGGTGCCTGAGGATATAGTGTCTGATCGGGGTCCCCAGTTCACATCAAGGGTCTGGAAGGCGTTTATGGAGCGTCTGGGGATCTCGGTTAGTCTTACCTCAGGTTTTCACCCCGAGAGTAATGGGCAGGTGGAGAGAGTTAACCAGGATGTGGGTAGGTTTCTGCGGTCTTATTGCCAGGATCGGCCGGGGGAGTGGGCGAAGTTCGTGCCCTGGGCAGAGATGGCTCAGAACTCGCTACGTCACTCCTCCACTAACCTTACTCCCTTTCAATGTGTATTAGGGTATCAGCCGGTTCTGGCTCCTTGGCATCAGAGCCAGACCGAGGCCCCTGCGGTGGAAATTTGTTTCGGCACGCTGAGGAAACCGGGGAGGCAGCCCACGTCCACCTTCAGCGTGCCATAAGACGCCAGAAAATTGGTGCAGACCGTCGCCGCAGTGAGGCCCCAGTGTTCGCACCAGGGGACAGGGTCTGGCTCTCGACCCGAAACCTGCCCCTTCGCCTGCTCTGCCGGAAGCTGGGTCCGCGGTTTGTGGGGGCGTTTAAAGTCCTGAGGAGAGTGAACGAGGTATGTTATAGGTTACAACTACCCACTCATTACCGTATTAATCCCTCGTTCCATGTCTCTCCTCAGGCCGATGGTGGCTGGCCCGCTCCAGGAGGCTGAAGTGCGTGATGTTCCTCCGCCTCCTCTAGACATCGAGGGGGTTCCGGCGTACTCTGTTCGATCCATTTTGGATTCGAGACGTCGGGCGAGGGGCCTTCAGTACCTCGTGGACTGGGAGGGGTACGGGCCGGAGGAGAGATGCTGGGTTCCGGTGGAGGACGTGTTAGATCCTTCCATGTTATCAGAATTCCACCGTCTCCATCCGGATCGCCCTCCGGGTCGTCCCCGAGGCCGGTGTCGACGCGCAGCTGGAGCCGTGCGTTAGGGGGGGGGGTACTGTCACGACTTCTGCCGAAGTCGTTGCCTCTCCTTGTTCGGGCGGTGCTCTGCGTTCGACGTCACCGGTCTTCTAGCCATCATTGATCCTTTTTTCATTTTCCATTGGTTTTGTCTTGTCTTCCTACACACCTGTTTTCAATCCCATTCATTACCTGTTGTGTATTTAACCCTCTGTTTCCCCTCATGTCTTTGTCAGAGATTGATTTGTTGTCTGTGTAGTGTGCTTGTTTGTATAGGTGCGCGTCGGGTCTTCGTACCCATGTTTTGTTTGTTTGTACATTTATTGTTATGGAGCATACTCATGGAACTTTATTAAAAGATTCCATATTTAAACTCCATTTGACTCTCCTGCGCCTGACTTCCCTGCCACCTATTACACCTATGCGTGACACCTGCTCTTATTGTTTATTCCCTGCTCTTGTTGTTTATTCCCTGCTCTTGTTGTTTATTCCCTGCTCTTGTTGTTTATTCCCTGCTCTGTTAAACTCAAGCCAGCAGTATTAACTAAAAAGCAGGCCCTAATTTGCATTTAAAAAACAAATGCAAAACTACATATAGCAAAAAGAAAACTGATCAATGAATGATTGCCTTGGACTATTAGCATAGCAGCCATTAGCGGCTGAAATTCTACACAAAACCAGTGGTGGAAGAAGTAGCCAATTGTCATACTTGTGTAAAAGTATAGATACCTTAATAGAAAGTTACTCAAGTAAAAGTAGAAGTCACCCAGCAAAATACTACTTGAGTAAAAGTCTAAAAGTATTTTGTTTTAAATATATCTAAGTATTTGGTTCTAAAATATACTTATGTATCAAAAGTATAAATAATTTCAAATTCCTTATATTAAGCAAAGCGGACGGCACCACGTTCTTGTTTTATTTACGGATAGCCAGGGGACAAGTCCAACACTTGTGTTTAGTGAGTCCGCCAAGCCAGAGGCAGTAGGGATGACCACGTCTTCTCCTGATAAGTGCGTGAATTTGACAATTTTCTTGTTCGGCTAAGCATTCAAAATGTATTGAGTACTTTGGGTTTTCAGGGACAGCGTATGGAGTAAAAAGCACAATATTTTCTTTAGGAATGTAGTAAAGTAAAAGTTGTCAAAAATATATATAGTAAAGTACAGATACACCAAAATCAACTCAAGTAGTACTTTAAAGTACTTTACACCACTGCAAAAAAAACACATGTTCTTGTTAAGTGAATTCCTTTTCTGTCTCACCTGTCTGAGTTCATGAAGGACCAATATAGAGGGGAGGCGCCCACAAACGCTCCTGTTTTTACACTTGACCACAGTGATCTATAGGGCAGTCAGCCACGAACGCCCAGTACGGCAGCACCATTTTTAAAGTTCACTTTTGGTATTTAATCTAAACGGTTGTCTTCGGACAAATGGGATTCACAAGTTCTGCACGTGGAGATATGGTTGAGTGTGTAACATTCCAAACTAATTTGCTGTCTTAATGTCCCACAAGTCAGGGGTTTAAATTTCAGCTTGTCCCACTTTCACTCCTTCTCTGTGTCCTCATGTTTCTAATCCGTGTAAATAAAGCATTGAAGATATAATGGTGGAATTCCACACAGAAAAAGCTGGAATTCCTATTCAGACTTGAGACCAGTTGACTTAACATGGACTTATGTCAAAGAATGTTCATATTTTATTGACTCAAGTCTATGTTAAGTCTGTATATCTCAAGTCTGAATAGGGCACCATGTGCTCAGTGTAACAAGAGTGGTTCAACAAAACAGTTAAGACTGAAGACTGGCTGACCCAGGTACAAATCCATGTTGTCACACACACAACAGCTATATGCTGTACGTGTTGCCTCTGCTATAAATTGGACATGCTATCTCTGCTATAGATTGGACATGTTGTCTCTGCTATAAATTGGACATGCTATCTCTGCTATAAATTGGACATGTTGTCTCTGCTATAAATTGGACATGCTATCTCTGCTATAGATTGGACATGTTGCCTCTGCTATAAATTGGACATGCTATCTCTGCTATAGATTGGACATGTCTCTGCTATAGATTGGACATGCTATCTCTGCTATAGATTAAACATGTCTCTGCTATAAATTGGACATGCTATCTCTGCTATAAATTGGACATGCTATCTCTGCTATAGATTGGACATGCTATCGCTGCTATAGATTGGACATGTCTCTGCTATAAATTGGACATGTTGTCTCTGCTATAGATTGGACATGCTATCTCTGCTATAGATTGGACATTTTGCCTCTGCTATAAATTGGACATGTTGTCTCAGTTATAAGTTGGACATGTTGTCTCTGCTGTAAATTGGACATGCTATTTCTGCTATAGATTGGACATGTTGTCTCTGCTATAAATTGGACATGCTATCTCTGCTATAAATTGGACATGTTGTCTCTGCTATAGATTGGACATGCTATCTCTGCTATAGATTAAACATGTTGTCTCTGCTATAAATTGGACATGCTATCTCTGCTATAAATTGGACATGCTATCTCTGCTATAGATTGGACATGCTATCGCTGCTATAGATTGGAAATGTTGTCTCTGCTATAAATTGGACATGCTATCTCTGCTATAAATTGGACATGTTGTCTCTGCTATAGATTGGACATGCTATCTCTGCTATAGATTGGACATTTTGCCTCTGCTATAAATTGGACATGTTGTCTCAGTTATAAGTTGGACATGTTGTCTCTGCTGTAAATTGGACATGCTATTTCTGCTATAAGTTGGGACATGTTGTCTCAGTTATAAGTTGGGACATGTTGAACTCTGCTATAAATTGGACATGTTGTCTTTACTATCAGTTGGGATGTGTTGTCTTTGCTATCAGTTGGACATGTTGTCTTTACTATCAGTTGGGACATGTTGTCTCTGCTATAAGTTGGGACATGTTGTCTTTGCTATCAGTTGGACATGTTGTCTTTGCTATCAGTTGGGACAAGTTGTCTCTGCTATCAGTTTGGACATGCTATCTCTGCTATAAATTGGACATGCTATCTCTGCTATAGATTGGACATGTTGTCTCTGCTATAAATTGGACATGCTATCTCTGCTATAAATTGGACATGTTGTCTCTGCTATAAATTGGACATGCTATCTCTGCTATAGATTGGACATTTTGCCTCTGCTATAAATTGGACATGTTGTCTCAGTTATAAGTTGGACATGTTGTCTCAGTTATAAGTTGGACATGTTGTCTCTGCTGTAAATTGGACATGCTATTTCTGCTATAAGTTGGGACATGTTGTCTCAGTTATAAGTTGGGACATGTTGAACTCTGCTATAAATTGGACATGTTGTCTTTACTATCAGTTGGGATATGTTGTCTTTGCTATCAGTTGGACATGTTGTCTTTGCTATCAGTTGGGACATGTTCTCTCTGCTATCAGTTGGGACATGTTGTCTCTGCTATCAGTTGGGACATGTTGTCTTTGCTATCAGTTGGACATGTTGTCTTTGCTATCAGTTGGGACAAGTTGTCTCTGCTATTAGTTGGGACATGTTGACTCTGCTATAAGTTGGGACATGTTGTCTCTGCAATAAGTTGGGACATGTTGTTACTGCTATAAGTTGGGACATGTTGTCTCTGCTATCAGTTGGACATATTGTCTCTGCTATTAGTTGGGACATGTTGTCTCTGCTATTAGTTGGACATGTTGTCTCTGCTATTAGTTGGACATGTTGTCTCTGCTATTAGTTGGGACATGTTGTCTCTGCTATTAGTTGGACATGTTGTCTCTGCTATTAGTTGGGACATGTTGTCTCTGCTATTAGTTGGGACATGTTGTCTCTGCTATAAGTTGGGACATGTTGTCTCTGCTATTAGTTGGGACATGTTGTTTCTGCTAATAGTTGGACATGTTGTCTCTGCTATTAGTTGGGACATGTTGTCTCTGCTATTAGTTGGACATGTTGTCTCTGCTATTAGTTGGGACATGTTGTCTCTGCTATTAGTTGGGACATGTTGTCTCTGCTTTGTACATGTTACATAACCCTAAACATTTTGAATGTAACATCATTTATACTCTCACAATGAGCCTGGCAACTGTTGTAGTATTGAGTAGTACTAGTGAGTGCTATGTAATGAGTGGTAGTAATGAGTAGTAATAGTGAGTGCTATGTAATGAGTGGTAGTAATGAGTAGTAATAGTGAGTGCTATGTAATGAGTAGTAATAGCGAGTGCTATGTAATGAGTGGTAGTAATGAGTAGTAATAGTGAGTGCTATGTAATGAGTGGTAGTAATGAGTAGTAATAGTGAGTGCTATGTAATGAGTAGTAATAGTGAGTGCTATGTAATGAGTGGTAGTAATGAGTAGTAATAGTGAGTGCTATGTAATGAGTGGTAGTAATGAGTAGTAATAGTGAGTGCTATGTAATGAGTGGTAGTAATGAGTAGTAATAGTGAGGGCTATGTAATGAGTAGTAATAGTGAGTGCTATGTAATGAGTGGTAGTAATGAGTAGTAATAGTGAGGGCTATGTAATGAGTGGTAGTAATCAGTAGTAATAGTGAGTGCTATGTAATGAGTGGTAGTAATGAGTAGTAATAGTGAGTGCTATGTAATGAGTAGTCATAGTGAGTGCTATGTAATGAGTGGTAGTAATGAGTAGTAATAGTGAGTGCTATGTAATGAGTGGTAGTAATGAGTAGTCATAGTGAGTGCTATGTAATGAGTGGTAGTAATGAGTAGTCATAGTGAGTGCTATGTAATGAGTGGTAGTAATGAGTAGTAATAGTGAGTGCTATGTAATGAGTGGTAGTAATGAGTAGTAATAGTGAGTGCTATGTAATGAGTGGTAGTAATGAGTGATATTGCCTATCCTAGGGAAAGTAGTTGGACAAATATGACAGCTCTGTCTATTCATCTCAATACATTTATAAAATGTGTCACTTGAAATGAATGTATCAAAATATTATTGTAATTTGATGCTGACTTTTACAGTTTCTGAAACCCCAGAAAGGTGTTTTCACAACTCTCTGTTAAAATCACCCGTATTACCAGAGTGTACCTTGAGATTCATTGAAATGTCTGCCACAGTAGTGTTTCAGAGTACTTTCATGCTGTTCTAAAACACATTCTACTGTATCTATCAAAACACATTGTAACGTTCGTCGTCTTCCTCTGAAGAAGAGTAAGAGAGGTCGGACCAATTTGCAACGTGGTATGTGTCCATTTTAATAAGACAAACGGAAAACTACACAAATATAAAATAACAACATGAAACAAACAAAACAGTCCCGTGTGGCACAAACACGGAAAATAACCACCCACAAAACACAATAGACAACAGGCTACCTAAATATGGTTCTCAATCAGGGACAACGATAAACAGCTGCCTCTGATTGAGAACCAAACCAGGCCAAACACAGAAATCCCAAAACATAGAAAAAGGAACATAGACAACGCACTCAACTCACGCCCTGACCATACTAAAACAAAGACATAATAAAAGAACTAAGGACAGAACGTGACACACATTGCGTTCACATTCAAACAGATCTTAACTTAGGTGAGCTACTTCTCATGGTTTCAGTAGACAATCAGGTGTTCAAATCAAATGATATTGGTCACATACACATATTTAGCAGATGTTATTGCGGGTGTAGCAAAATGCTTGTGTTCCTAGCTCCAACAGCACACTAGTATGTTTTGAGGCTTTCTATTTTAACAGAAACATGCATTATAAACCCAACTCAAATGGCCTCCTTTCCACTTCTCTCTCCGTCTCTCTGTCATCCATTTTTTGTTCATGTTAAAGTGAAGAAAAGGAGGATGAGGATGGTACTTCTCTAGAAACTACACTGGTCCACGGCTGTGTCCCAAATGGCAACCTATATCCCTCTGTAGTGCACTACGTTTCACCACAGCCTTATGGGCCTTGGTCAAAAGAAGTGCACTTCATAGGGAATAAGGTACCACTTGGGATGAAACCCAGTGTCCTGATTGAATGGGAGTGATTATTGTGTGTCAGACAGCTGTAAACAGCCTGAAGGCGTGTCGGGTCAGAACCTCTTAGAAGAGAAACAGCACTGTTTCCAGACACTGACAGACACATTACAGATAAATCTAACAGAGCAGAATGAGTCCCAAGTGGAACCCTATTCCCTATTTAGTTCACTACTTTTGACCAGAGCCCAATATGGTCAAAAACCCTATCAGAAGCCCTATCAGAAGCCCTATCAAAATTCATATCAGAAGCCATATCAGAAGCCCTATCAGAAGCCCTATCAAAAATCCTATCAGAAGCCCTATCAAAAATCCTAACAGAAGCCCTATCAAAAATCCAATCAGAAGCCCTATCAGAAGCCCAATCAAAAATCCAATCAGAAGCCCTATCAGAAGCCCTATCAAAAATCCTATCAGAAGCCCTATCAGAAGCCCTATCAAAAATCCAATCAGAAGCCCTATCAGAAGCCCAATCAAAAATCCAATCAGAAGCCCTATCAAAAATCCCTATCAAAAATCCAATCAGAAGCCCTATCAGAAGCCCTATCAAAAATCCAATCAGAACCCCTATCAGAAGCCCTATCAAAAATCCAATCAGAAGCCCTATCAAAAATCCAATCAGAAGCCCTATCAGAAGCCCTATCAAAAATCCTATCAGAAGCCCTATCAAAAATCCAATCAGAAGAGCCAAACATGTGGAAATGACATGGGCAACAGTCTAACAGAGAATATATATCAATATCTTCATCATCATCATATCACAGACTGGATCATACTGGTTATATTAATGGAACAAATCAGTCATCTGATTCTAATGTAGCCTACTGTACCAGTCAAAAGTAGAATAATAGTGAAGATATCAACATGATAAAATAACACACATGGAATCATGTAGTAATCAAAAGAAAGTGAGATTATTCAAAGTAGCCACAGGAAATAAGGAAACTGTATGGCTGTGGGGTAAGTGTGTGTGAAATGGATGTCAGTGAGGTACAGGGGTAACATGAGACAGACAGGGGGCTCTAAGTTTAGCCTAACCGCCTAGTACAACACACGCCTGTGTGGCTAAACTACTGTTGGGAGATTCCCTCACTGTAGTAGAGTGGCTAACACAGAAAAACACACACACTTCTCTACTGCATATCATAGTCTAACGATCACACATTATCCATTGATCTCTTTTATTGCCTCTATATATATATATATATATATATATAGAGAGAGAGACTGATACATCATGCCGATACAGCTAATTTAATTGAGAGAGAGAGAGAGAGAGAGAGAGAATAGCACTAACACACACAGCATAAGTTCCAGACAAAATGGGACTCAAACATACTCAATGAATACAGATAGTTAGAGAGAAGAGGGTGTGTCTCACCTCTGTCCTGCTGTCTGTTCTCTCCTGTCACTTCATTCGTCATGAGGGTGGAAGTGGTACGGTAGTCCAGTCCAGTAGTCCCAGTGTGTCCTCAGTCTGTTTACCCCCAGTTACTCCCCTCCACCAGGCTAAAGCCCAGTCATTCTGCTCCTGTCCCTGTTCCTGTGTTTTGAAAGAGCAACAGACAGTAATGAATACAGCCGTGAGAGTGTGTGACAGTGTGTGAGAAGAGAGTGCGTTTGTGAGAAGATAATGTCTGTCAGGGGCAGCATAACTCCGACAACTGAGGAAGTACTGAAACTCCTCCCCCTCCACTAACTTCTATGGGACAGGGTTTCCACTAGATAGCAAAAAAGCTCCAAAAATACATGTAAAAAAGAGAGATTGTAGATATGGGTAGAGTTCAGCCATCACTCTAACATTGTGGCTGTGTTAACTAGTCATGAGTCAACACATGATGTCTCTGGCTGCATGGAGAGTACTCAACCCGAGACTCTGTGCCACAAAACGTTACAAAACCTGAACACATAATTTTAAGTTATCAGTCTCAAGACAAAGTCTTAAGGTACCAAGTCCAAGTCAAGTCTCAAGTTATTTTATATCAAGTTGAGTCTGAAGTCATCAAATTTCTGTCTCGAGTCCACAACTCTGTTGATGACCATGGGACGGGGCACCTCTCTCTTTCTCTGCTGTTTCACTTCTCTCTCCCTGTCAATTAAATTCAATTCAAGGGCCTTATTGGCATGGGAAACATGTGTTAACATTGCCAAAGCAAGTGAGGTAGATAATATATAAAGTGAATATATAAAGTGAAATAAACAATAAAAATTAACAGTAAACATTACACATACAGAAGTTTCAAAACAATAAAGACAATCCAAATGTCATATTATATTATATGTCATATTATACAGTGTTTTAACTCTCTCTGTCTCTCTCGCTCTCTCTCTCTCTTTCTTTCTCTCTCTCTCTCTCTCTTTTTCTCTTTCTTTCCCTCCCTCCCTCCCTCCTCTCTCTCTCTCTCTCTCTCTCTCTCTCTCTCTCTTTTTCTCTTTCTTTCTTTCCCTCCCTCCTCTCTCTCTCTTTCTCTCTCTCTCTCTCTCTTTTTCTCTCTTTCTTTCCCTCCCTCCTCTCTCTCTCTGTCTTCCCTTTCTCTCTTTCTCGCATTCTTTCTCTCTTTCTCTCTTTCTCTCTCTCTTTTTCTCCCTCTTTCCCTCCCTCCTCTCTCTCTCTGTCTCCCCTTTCTCTCTTACTCGCTGTTTTTCCAGAATATCCCTCACCCTCTTCTGAACTCCTCTAAAGTGTTGATAGTGTGTTACAGGTCAATAGCTACAACAGGTACTTGTATACACAAACAATATTTTCCTTTCCAAGTTGCCATAAACATATATGAATGTGGGTACAGCAAACAACATTTACAGACACTTCCTCATTCCTGCCATTGATCCAACCAGTCAGGTTTGACATGTTAGTCACAGAGAGCATAAAAGCATGACACCCTATTCCCTGTGGGCCCTGGTAAAAATAGTGCACTATAAAGGGAATAGGGTGCCATTTGGGACCTATAACAGAACTGAGCCAGTAAAACTTGGTCGCGCCTTGGTGTAGGTCATGAGGCCACATTCCAAAGGTGTCTCTCTCTCTCTCTCTCTCTCTCTCTCTCTCTCTCTCTCTCTCTCTCTCTCTCTCTCTTCTCTCTACTCTCCTCTCTCTCTCGCTCTCTCTTTCTTAACCATTTACTCTTTCACTATCTGGGTTTTTATAAACCCACTGTGTATTCTTGGTTGTGTGTGAGTGACTGTGTTTCTCTGTGTTTCCCCCCTGCTTGCTTGGTTAAATATAAACTCTGGACCTGATTGTGTATCCCTGGCCCCAGGGAGCCTTGACAAAGTCACCATGAGAAAGAATAACACACCAAACATGTGACCACAGAATTCAGGATAATCTATACAGGCCACTCTGTGTCTGTGTCTGTGTCTGTGTGTAGGGTAGGGTGGGTAACAGTGTCTGTATCTGTGTGTAGGGTAGGGTAGGTAACAGTGTATGTGTCTGTGTGTAGGGTAGGGTAGGTAACAGTGTCTGGATCTGTGTGTAGGGTAGGGTAGGTAACAGTGTCTGTATCTGTGTGTAGGGTAGGTAACAGTGTCTGTATCTGTGTGTAGGGTAGGGTAGGTAAGTGTCAGTGTCTGTGTGTAGGGTAGGGTAGGTAACAGTGTCTGTATCTGTGTGTAGGGTAGGGTAGGTAACAGTGTCTGTGTGTAGGGTAGGGTAGGTAATGGTGTGTGTGTGTGTAGGGTAGGGTAGGTAACGGTGTCTGTGTCTGTGTCTGTGTGTAGGGTAGGTAACGGTGTCTGTGTCTGTGTGCAGGGTAGGTAACAATTATGTGTCTGTGTCTGTGTGTAGGGTAGGTAACGGTGTCTGTGTATGTGTCTGTGTCTGTGTGTAGGGTAGGTAACAGTGTATGTGTCTGTGTCTGTGTCTGTGTGTAGGGTAGGTAACGGTGTCTGTGTGTAGGGTAGGTAACGGTGTCTGTGTATGTGTCTGTGTGCAGGGTAGTGTAGGTAACGGTGCCTGTGTCTGTGTCTGTGTGTAGGGTAGGTAACAGTGTCTGTGTCTGTGTGTAGGGTAGGTAACAGTGTCTGTGTATGTGTCTGTGTGTAGGGTAGGGTAGGGTAGGTAACGGTGCCTGTGTCTGTGTCTGTGTCTGTGTGTGTGTAGGGTAGGGTAGGTAACGGTGCCTGTGCCTGTGTCTGTGTGTAGGGTAGGTAACAGTGTATGTGTCTGTGTGTGTAGGGTAGGTAACAGTGTCTGTGTCTGTGTGTAGGGTAGGTAGCAGTGTGTGTAGGGTAGATAGCAGTGTGTGTAGGGTAGGTATCAGTGTGTGTAGAGTGGGTGTCAGTGTGTGTAGGGTAGATAGCAGTGTGTGTAGAGTGGGTGTCAGTGTGTGTAGGGTAGGTATCAGTGTGTGTAGGGTAGGTATCAGTGTGTGTAGGGTTGGTATCAGTGTGTGTGGGGTAGGTATCAGTGTGTGTGTAGGGTGTGTGTGTAGGGTAGGTAGCAGTGTGTGTGAAGTAGGTATCAGTGTGTGTGTGGGGTAGGTATCAGTGTGTGTGGGGTTGGTATCAGTGTTTGTGTAGGGTAGGTATCAGTGTGTGTAGGGTAGGTATCAGTGTGTGTGGTGTGGGTATCAGTGTGTGTAGGGTAGGTATCAGTGTGTGTGGGGTGGGTATCAGTGTGTGTAGGGTAGGTATCAGTGTGTGTGGGGTAGGTATCAGTGTGTGTGGGGTGGGTATCAGTGTGTGTGGGGTGGGTATCAGTGTGTGTAGGGTAGGTATCAGTGTGTGTGGGGTGGGTATCAGTGTGTGTAGTGTGGGTATCAGTGTGTGTGGGGTGGGTATCAGTGTGTGTAGGGTAGGTATCAGTGTGTGTGGGGTGGGTATCAGTGTGTGTGTTTGGGGTGGGTATCAGTGTGTGTGTGGGTTGGGTATCAGTGTGTGTAGGGTAGGTATCAGTGTGTGTGGGGTGGGTATCAGTGTGTGTAGGGTAGGTATCAGTGTGTGTGGGGTAGGTATCAGTGTGTGTGTGTGGGGTAGGTATCAGTTTGTGTGGGGTAGGTATCAGTGTGTGTGTGTGGGTTGGGTATCAGTGTGTGTGTGGGGTGGGTGGGTATCAGTGTGTGGGGTAGGTATCAGTTTGTGTTGGTTGGGTGGGTGGGTATCAGTGTGTGTTGGGTGGGAGGGTGGGTATCAGTGTGTGTTGGTTAGTGGGTGGGAGGGTGGGTATCAGTGTGTGTTGGTTGGTGGGTGGGAGGGTGGGTGGGTGGATATCAGTGTGTGTTGGTTGGGTGGGTGGGTGGGTGGGTGGATATCAGTGTGTGTTGGTTGGGTGGGTGGGTGGGTGGGTGGATATCAGTGTGTGTTGGTTGGGTGGGTGGGTGGGTGGGTGGATATCAGTGTGTGTTGGTTGGGTGGGTGGGTGGGTGGGTGGATATCAGTGTGTGTTGGTTGGGTGGGTGGGTGGGTGGGTGGATATCAGTGTGTGTTGGTTGGGTGGGTGGGTGGGTGGGTGGATATCAGTGTGTGTTGGTTGGGTGGGTGGGTGGGTGGGTGGATATCAGTGTGTGTTGGTTGGGTGGGTGGGTGGATATCAGTGTGTGTTGGTTGGGTGGGTGGGTGGATATCAGTGTGTGTTGGTTGGGTGGGTGGGTGGGTGGGTGGATATCAGTGTGTGTTGGTTGGGTGGGTGGGTGGGTGGGTGGATATCAGTGTGTGTTGGTTGGGTGGGTGGGTGGGTGGGTGGATATCAGTGTGTGTTGGTTGGGTGGGTGGGTGGGTGGATATCAGTGTGTGTTGGTTGGGTGGGTGGGTGGGTGGGTGGATATCAGTGGTGTGTTGGTTGGGTGGGTGGGTGGGTGGGTGGATATCAGTGTGTGTTGGTTGGGTGGGTGGGTGGGTGGGTGGATATCAGTGTGTGTTGGTTGGGTGGGTGGGTGGGTGGGTGGATATCAGTGTGTGTTGGTTGGGTGGGTGGGTGGGTGGGTGGATATCAGTGTGTGTTTGGTTGGGTGGGTGGGTGGATATCAGTGTGTGTTGGTTGGGTGGGTGGGTGGATATCAGTGTGTGTTGGTTGGGTGGGTGGGTGGGTGGGTGGATATCAGTGTGTGTTGGTTGGGTGGGTGGGTGGGTGGATATCAGTGTGTGTTGGTTGGGTGGGTGGGTGGGTGGGTGGATATCAGTGTGTGTTGGTTGGGTGGGTGGGTGGGTGGGTGGATATCAGTGTGTGTTGGTTGGGTGGGTGGGTGGGTGGGTGGATATCAGTGTGTGTTGGTTGGGTGGGTGGGTGGGTGGGTGGATATCAGTGTGTGTTGGTTGGGTGGGTGGGAGGTGGATATCAGTGGGTGGATATCAGTGTGTGTTGGTTGGGTGGGTGGGTGGGTGGGTGGATATCAGTGTGTGTTGGTTGGGTGGGTGGGTGGGTGGGTGGATATCAGTGTGTGTTGGTTGGGTGGGTGGGTGGGTGGGTGGATATCAGTGTGTGTTGGTTGGGTGGGTGGGTTAGGTTAATGGTGTTTTTTTTTGCTGCATTTTGACCATTATGATCTGATCAGTCTCCTCTGAACAGTTTATGTTCAGATGTGTCTTTTACTTGAACCCTGTGAACTCTGTTATTTGGGCTACATTTTCTGAGGTTGGTAACTCTAATGAACTGATCCTCTGCAGCAGAGGCAACTCTTGGTCTCCCTTTCCTGTGTCGGTCCTCATGAAAGCCAGTTTGATCATAACTCTTGATTGTTTTTGCGACTGCACTTAAAGAACCTTTCAGTTCTTGAAATGTTCCAGATTGACTGACCTTCATGTCTTAAAGTAATGATGGACTGTCGTTTCTCATTGCTTATTTGAGCAGTTCTTGCCTTAATATGAACTTGGTATTTTACAGAGCTATCTTCTGTATACCACCCCTACCTTGTCACAACACAACTGACTGGCTCAAACACATTAAGAATTAGAGAAACCCCACAAATGTACTTTTAACAAAGCACACCTGTTAATTAAAATGCATTCCAGGTGACTACCTCATGAAGCTGGTTGAGAGAATGCCAAGCGTGTGCAAAGTTGTCATCAAGGCAAAGGGTGGCTGCATTGAAGAATATAAAATATAACATATATTTAGATTTTTTTAAACACTTTTTTGGTTACTACATGATTCCATATGTGTTATTTCAAATGTTGATGTCTTCACTATTATTCTACAATGCAGAAAATAGTAGGTGTGTGCAAACTTTTGACTGGTAATGGATATGATTTGGGATTGCCGGTCTGATAGGAGGGTTAGTGGGTTAAGATGATGTCAACTTTGACAAGGTGTACAGCAGGGATGTCTTGTGCCCATGGACATTGTAGGGCAGTTGAACTTTTGTGGCTCTGAGAGGCTGAAAAGGGACAGAGAGACAGAGTGAGAAAAAGAGAGAGGTGAGATTAAGAGGTTAGATGAAGAGAGAAAGAGGAAGAGAGTGTGAGAGGGAGAGAGAGAGAGATATATGAGAGAGAAAGAGAGAGAGAGAGAGAGAGAGATATGAGAGAGAGAGAGAGAGAGATATGAGAGAGAGAGAGAGAGGCTCCTCTCCTCTCTACATCCCTCTATTGTCTTGTTTCCTCTCTGCCTCTGCTGTGTCATGGATTTATCTTTCTCTCTCTCTGCTCCACTCAGAACAAAACACAACACAGTCCAGACTCTGTCATGTTACTGTTACTACAGGTTAACACAACATACCCAGACTCTGTCATGTTACTGCTACTATAGGTTAACACAACACATGTTACTGTTACTATAGGTTAACACAACATACCCAGACTCTGTCATGTTACTGTTACTATAGGTTAACACAACACACCCAGACTCTGTCATGTTACTGTTACTATAGGTTAACACAACACATGTTACTGTTACTATAGGTTAACACAACATACCCAGACTCTGTCATGTTACTGTTACTATAGGTTAACACAACACATAGAGACTCTGTCATGTTACTGTTACTATAGGTTAACACAACACACCCAGACTCTGTCATGTTACTGTTACTATAGGTTAACACAACACACCCAGACTCTGTCATGTTACTGTTACTATAGGTTAACACAACACATAGAGACTCTGTCATGTTACTGTTACTATAGGTTAACACAACCCAGACTCTGTCATGTTACTGTTACTATAGGTTAACACAACCCAGACTCTGTCATGTTACTGTTACTATAGGTTAACACAACACACCCAGACTCTGTCATGTTACTGTTACTATAGGTTAACACAACACATAGCGACTCTGTCATGTTACTGTTACTATAGGTTAACACAACCCAGACTCTGTCATGTTACTGTTACTACAGGTTAACACAACACATAGAGACTCTGTCATGTTACTGTTACTATAGGTTAACACAACACACCCAGACTCTGTCATGTTACTGTTACTATAGGTTAACACAACACACCCAGACTCTGACATGTTACTGTTACTACAGGTTAACACAACCCAGACTCTGTCATGATACTGTTACTATAGGTTAACACAACACATGTTACTGTTACTATAGGTTAACACAACACACCCAGCCTCTGTCGTGTTACTGTTACTATAGGTTAACACAACACACCCAGACTCTGACATGTTACTGTTACTATAGGTTAACACAACACATAGAGACTCTGTCATGTTACTGTTACTATAGGTTAACACAACACACCCAGACTCTGTCATGTTACTGTTACTATAGGTTAACACAACACATAGAGACTCTGTCATGTTACTGTTACTATAGGTTAACACAACACATAGAGACTCTGTCATGTTACTGTTACTATAGGTTAACACAACCCAGACTCTGTCATGTTACTGTTACTACAGGTTAACACAACACACCCAGACTCTGTCATGTTACTGTTACTACAGGTTAACACAACACATAGCGACTCTGTCATGTTACTGTTACTCTGACTCATGTTACTGTTACTACAGGTTAACACAACACATAGAGACTCTGTCATGTTACTGTTACTACAGGTTAACACAACACACCCAGACTCTGACATGTTACTGTTACTACAGGTTAACACAACACATAGCGACTCTGTCATGTTACTGTTACTATAGGTTAACACAACACATAGAGACTCTGTCATGTTACTGTTACTACAGGTTAACACAACACATAGAGACTCTGTCATGTTACTGTTACTATAGGTTAACACAACACACCCAGACTCTGTCATGTTACTGTTACTATAGGTTAACACAACACATAGAGACTCTGTCATGTTACTGTTACTATAGGTTAACACAACACACCCAGACTCTGTCATGTTACTGTTACTATAGGTTAACACAACACACCCAGACTCTGTCATGTTACTGTTACTATAGGTTAACACAACACATAGCGACTCTGTCATGTTACTGTTACTATAGGTTAACACAACCCAGACTCTGTCATGTTACTGTTACTACAGGTTAACACAACACATAGAGACTCTGTCATGTTACTGTTACTATAGGTTAACACAACACACCCAGACTCTGTCATGTTACTGTTACTATAGGTTAACACAACACACCCAGACTCTGTCATGTTACTGTTACTACAGGTTAACACAACACATGTTACTGTTACTATAGGTTAACACAACACATGTTACTGTTACTATAGGTTAACACAACACATGTTACTGTTACTATAGGTTAACACAACACATAGAGACTCTGTCATGTTACTGTTACTATAGGTTAACACAACCCAGACTCTGTCATGTTACTGTTACTATAGGTTAACACAACATACCCAGAATCTGTCATGTTACTGTTACTATAGGTTAACACAACACACCCAGACTCTGTCATGTTACTGTTACTACAGGTTAACACAACACATAGAGACTCTGTCATGTTACTGTTACTATAGGTTAACACAACACATAGCGACTCTGTCATGTTACTGTTACTATAGGTTAACACAACCCAGACTCTGTCATGTTACTGTTACTATAGGTTAACACAACACATAGCGACTCTGTCATGTTACTGTTACTATAGGTTAACACAACACATAGCGACTCTGTCATGTTACTGTTACTATAGGTTAACACAACCCAGACTCTGTCATGTTACTGTTACTACAGGTTAACACAACACACCCAGACTCTGTCATGTTACTGTTACTATAGGTTAACACAACACATAGAGACTCTGTCATGTTACTGTTACTATAGGTTAACTGTTACTACAACACACAGACTCTGTCATGTTACTGTTACTATAGGTTAACACAACACATAGAGACTCTGTCATGTTACTGTTACTATAGGTTAACACAACACATGTTACTGTTACTATTACTGTTACTATAGGTTAACACAACACATGTTCAACCATGACTGGTCATTTATGACCATTTGAACATCTTGTCATGTTACTGTTATAATCTCCACCCGGCACAGCCAGAAGAGGACTGGCCACCCCCAGACTCTGTCATGTTACTCTCTAATTCTCAACTCTTTACTTTCTCTCTCTCCCAGGAGGACACCCCTAGGACTCTGTGCCCTGTTACTAGGACTACCTGACTGATGACTCCTTGCTGTCCCCAGGTCACAACCTGACTGTGCTGCTGTCAGTTTTACTGTTCTGCCTTATTATTATTCGATGCTGTCATTTATGAACATTTGAACATCTTGGTTACATGTTCTGTTATGTCATCTGTTACTATAGGTTAACACACACCAGACTCTGTCATGACTGTTACTACTAGCCTGGTTCCTCTCTAGGTTTCTTCCTAGTTTTGGCCTTTCTAGGGAGTTTTTTGTTACCTAGGTTAACCACCGTGCTTTTACACCTGCATTGTTTGCTGTTTGGGGTTTTAGGCTGGGTTTCTGTACAGCACTTTGAGATATCAGACTCTGATGTTACTGTTACTATAGGTTAAATAAATTTGATTTGATTTGATTTGATGTTACTGTTACTATAGGTTAACACAACACACCCAGACTCTGTCATGTTACTGTTACTATAGGTTAACACAACACATAGAGACTCTGTCATGTTACTGTTACTATAGGTTAACACAACCCACCCAGACTCTGTCATGTTACTGTTACTATAGGTTATCACAACACACCCAGACTCTGTCATGTTACTGTTACTATAGGTTAACACAACCCAGACTCTGTCATGTTACTGTTACTATAGGTTAACACAACACACCCAGACTCTGTCATGTTACTGTTACTATAGGTTAACACAACACACCCAGACTCTGTCATGTTACTGTTACTATAGGTTAACACAACACATAGAGACTCTGTCATGTTACTGTTACTACAGGTTAACACAACACAGTCCAGACTCTGTCATGTTACTGTTACTATAGGTTTAACACAACCCAGACTCTGTCATGTTACTGTTACTATAGGTTAACACAACACACCCAGACTCTGTCATGTTACTGTTACTATAGGTTAACACAACACATAGCGACTCTGTCATGTTACTGTTACTATAGGTTAACACAACACACCCAGACTCTGTCATGTTACTGTTACTACAGGTTAACACAACACACCAGACTCTGTCATGTTACTGTTACTATAGGTTAACACAACACACCCAGACTCTGTCATGTTACTGTTACTATAGGTTAACACAACACACCCAGACTCTGTCATGTTACTGTTACTATAGGTTAACACAACACATAGAGACTCTGTCATGTTACTGTTACTATAGGTTAACACAACCCAGACTCTGTCATGTTACTGTTACTATAGGTTAACACAACACACCCAGACTCTGTCATGTTACTGTTACTATAGGTTAACACAACACATAGAGACTCTGTCATGTTACTGTTACTACTATAGGTTAACACAACAACCCAGACTCTGTCATGTTACTGTTACTATAGGTTAACACAACACACCCAGACTCTGTCATGTTACTGTTACTATAGGTTAACACAACACACCCAGACTCTGTCATGTTACTGTTACTATAGGTTAACACAACTCAGACTCTGTCATGTTACTGTTACTATAGGTTAACACAACACATGTTACTATAGGTTAACACAACACACCCAGACTCTGTCATGTTACTGTTACTATAGGTTAACACAACACATAGAGACTCTGTCATGTTACTGTTACTATAGGTTAACACAACACATAGAGACTCTGTCATGTTACTGTTACTACAGGTTAACACAACACATAGCAGACTCTGTCATGTTACTGTTACTATAGGTTAACACAACACACCCAGACTCTGTCATGTTACTGTTACTATAGGTTAACACAACACACCCAGACTCTGTCATGTTACTGTTACTACAGGTTAACACAACACATAGAGACTCTGTCATGTTACTGTTACTACAGGTTAACACAACACACCCAGACTCTGTCATGTTACTGTTACTATAGGTTAACACAACACATAGAGACTCTGTCATGTTACTGTTACTATAGGTTAACACAACACACCCAGACTCTGTCATGTTACTGTTACTATAGGTTAACACAACACATAGAGACTCTGTCATGTTACTGTTACTATAGGTTAACACAACACACCCAGACTCTGTCATGTTACTGTTACTATAGGTTAACACAACACATGTTACTGTTACTATAGGTTAACACAACACATAGAGACTCTGTCATGTTACTGTTACTATAGGTTAACACAACACACCCAGACTCTGTCATGTTACTGTTACTATAGGTTAACACAACACACCCAGACTCTGTCATGTTACTGTTACTATAGGTTAACACAACACATGTTACTATAGGTTAACACAACACACCCAGACTCTGTCATGTTACTGTTACTATAGGTTAACACAACACATAGAGACTCTGTCATGTTACTGTTACTATAGGTTAACACAACCCAGACTCTGTCATGTTACTGTTACTACAGGTTAACACAACACATAGCGACTCTGTCATGTTACTGTTACTATAGGTTAACACAACACACCCAGACTCTGTCATGTTACTGTTACTATAGGTTAACACAACACACCCAGACTCTGTCATGTTACTGTTACTATAGGTTAACACAACACATAGAGACTCTGTCATGTTACTGTTACTATAGGTTAACACAACACACCCAGACTCTGTCATGTTACTGTTACTATAGGTTAACACAACACATCAGTTACTGACTCTGTCATGTTACTGTTACTATAGGTTAACACAACACATAGAGACTCTGTCATGTTACTGTTACTATAGGTTAACACAACACACCCAGACTCTGTCATGTTACTGTTACTATAGGTTAACACAACACAGTCCAGACTCTGTCATGTTACTGTTACTATAGGTTAACACAACACATAGAGACTCTGTCATGTTACTGTTACTATAGGTTAACACAACCCAGACTCTGTCATGTTACTGTTACTATAGGTTAACACAACACACCCAGACTCTGTCATGTTACTGTTACTATAGGTTAACACAACACATAGAGACTCTGTCATGTTACTGTTACTATAGGTTAACACAACACACCCAGACTCTGTCATGTTACTGTTACTATAGGTTAACACAACACACCCAGACTCTGTCATGTTACTGTTACTATAGGTTAACACAACACATAGAGACTCTGTCATGTTACTGTTACTATAGGTTAACACAACCCAGACTCTGTCATGTTACTGTTACTACAGGTTAACACAACACATAGAGACTCTGTCATGTTACTGTTACTATAGGTTAACACAACACACCCAGACTCTGTCATGTTACTGTTACTACAGGTTAACACAACACATGTCTGTCATGTTACTGTTACTATAGGTTAACACAACACATAGAGACTCTGTCATGTTACTGTTACTATAGGTTAACACAACACACCCAGACTCTGTCATGTTACTGTTACTATAGGTTAACACAACACATGTTAGTTACCAGACTCTGTCATGTTACTGTTACTATAGGTTAACACAACACATAGAGACTCTGTCATGTTACTGTTACTATAGGTTAACACAACACACCCAGACTCTGTCATGTTACTGTTACTACAACACAACACACCCAGACTCTGTCATGTTACTGTTACTATAGGTTAACACAACACATAGAGACTCTGTCATGTTACTGTTACTATAGGTTAACACAACACATAGACTCTGTCATGTTACTGTTACTATAGGTTAACACAACACACCCAGACTCTGATGTTACTGTTACTATAGGTTAACACAACACATGTTACTGTTACTATAGGTTAACACAACACACCCAGACTCTGTCATGTTACTGTTACTATAGGTTAACACAACACATAGACTCTGTCATGTTACTGTTACTATAGGTTAACACAACACACCCAGACTCTGTCATGTTACTGTTACTATAGGTTAACACAACACACCCAGACTCTGTCATGTTACTGTTACTATAGGTTAACACAACACACCCAGACTCTGTCATGTTACTGTTACTATAGGTTAACACAACACCCAGACTCTGTCATGTTACTGTTACTATAGGTTAACACAACACATAGAGACTCTGTCATGTTACTGTTACTATAGGTTAACACAACACACCCAGACTCTGTCATGTTACTGTTACTATAGGTTAACACAACACACCCAGACTCTGTCATGTTACTGTTACTATAGGTTAACACAACACACCCAGACTCTGTCATGTTACTGTTACTATAGGTTAACACAACACATAGGTCATAACTGTTACAAGGTTAACACACCCAGACTCTGTCATGTTACTGTTACTATAGGTTAACACAACACATAGAGACTCTGTCATGTTACTGTTACTATAGGTTAACACAACACACCCAGACTCTGTCATGTTACTGTTACTATAGGTTAACACAACACACCCAGACTCTGTCATGTTACTGTTACTATAGGTTAACACAACACATGTTACTGTTACTATAGGTTAACACAACACATAGAGACTCTGTCATGTTACTGTTACTATAGGTTAACACAACACACCCAGACTCTGTCATGTTACTGTTACTATAGGTTAACACAACACACCCAGACTCTGTCATGTTACTGTTACTACAGGTTAACACAACACACCCAGACTCTGTCATGTTACTGTTACTATAGGTTAACACAACACACCCAGACTCTGTCATGTTACTGTTACTATAGGTTAACACAACACACCCAGACTCTGTCATGTTACTGTTACTATAGGTTAACACAACACCCAGACTCTGTCATGTTACTGTTACTACAGGTTAACACAACACATAGCGACTCTGTCATGTTACTGTTACTATAGGTTAACACAACACACCCAGACTCTGTCATGTTACTGTTACTACAGGTTAACACAACACATAGCGACTATGTCATGTTACTGTTACTATAGGTTAACACAACCCAGACTCTGTCATGTTACTGTTACTATAGGTTAACACAACACATAGCGACTCTGTCATGTTACTGTTACTATAGGTTAACACAACATACCCAGACTCTGTCATGTTACTGTTACTATAGGTTAACACAACACATAGACTCTGTCATGTTACTGTTACTATAGGTTAACACAACACATAGAGACTCTGTCATGTTACTCTTACTATAGGTTAACACAACACACCCAGACACTGTCATGTTACTGTTACTATAGGTTAACTCAACACATAGAGACTCTGTCATGTTACTGTTACTATAGGTTAACACAACACATAGAGACTCTGTCATGTTACTGTTACTATAGGTTAACACAACACACCCAGACTCTGTCATGTTACTGTTACTACAG
Organism: Oncorhynchus nerka; assembly: GCF_034236695.1. Classification (NCBI taxonomy): domain Eukaryota; kingdom Metazoa; phylum Chordata; class Actinopteri; order Salmoniformes; family Salmonidae; genus Oncorhynchus; species Oncorhynchus nerka. The sequence continues at coordinate 76,426,315 of NC_088401.1, read as the reverse complement.
GTTAACACAACACATAGAGACTCTGTCATGTTACTGTTACTATAGGTTAACACAACACAGTCCAGACTCTGTCATGTTACTGTTACTATAGGTTAACACAACACAGTCCAGACTCTGTCATGTTACTGTTACTATAGGTTAACACAACACATAGAGACTCTGTCATGTTACTGTTACTACAGGTTAACACAACACATAGAGACTCTGTCATGTTACTGTTACTATAGGTTAACACAACACACCCAGGCTCTGTCATGTTACTGTTACTATAGGTTAACACAACACATCTGTCATGTTACTGTTACTATAGGTTAACACAACACACCCAGACTCTGTCATGTTACTGTTACTATTAGGTTAACACAACACATAGAGACTCTGTCATGTTACTGTTACTATAGGTTAACACAACACACCCAGACTCTGTCATGTTACTGTTACTATAGGTTAACACAACACACCCAGACTCTGTCATGTTACTGTTACTACAGGTTAACACAACACATGTTACTGTTACTATAGGTTAACACAACACATGTTACTGTTACTATAGGTTAACACAACACATGTTACTGTTACTATAGGTTAACACAACACATGTTACTGTTACTATAGGTTAACACAACACACCCAGACTCTGTCATGTTACTGTTACTACAGGTTAACACAACACACCCAGACTCTGTCATGTTACTGTTACTATAGGTTAACACAACACACCCAGACTCTGTCATGTTACTGTTACTATAGGTTAACACAACACACCCAGACTCTGTCATGTTACTGTTACTACAGGTTAACTCAACACAGTCCAGACTCTGTCATGTTACTGTTACTATAGGTTAACACAACACACCCAGACTCTGTCATGTTACTGTTACTACAGGTTAACTCAACACAGTCCAGACTCTGTCATGTTACTGTTACTATAGGTTAACACAACACATAGAGACTCTGTCATGTTACTGTTACTATAGGTTAACACAACATGTTACACCCAGAGACTCTGTCATGTTACTGTTACTATAGGTTAACACAACACACCCTCTGTCATGTTACTGTTACTATGGTTAACACAACATGACTCTGTCATGTTACTGTTACTATAGGTTAACACAACACATAGAGACTCTGTCATGTTACTGTTACTATAGGTTAACACAACACACCCAGACTCTGTCATGTTACTGTTACTATAGGTTAACACAACACATAGAGACTCTGTCATGTTACTGTTACTATAGGTTAACACAACACATAGAGACTCTGTCATGTTACTGTTACTATAGGTTAACACAACACACCCAGACTCTGTCATGTTACTGTTACTATAGGTTAACACAACACATAGAGACTCTGTCATGTTACTGTTACTATAGGTTAACACAACACACCCAGACTCTGTCATGTTACTGTTACTATAGGTTAACACAACACATAGAGACTCTGTCATGTTACTGTTACTATAGGTTAACACAACACACCCAGACTCTGTCATGTTACTGTTACTATAGGTTAACACAACACACCCAGACTCTGTCATGTTACTGTTACTATAGGTTAACACAACACATGTTACTGTTACTATAGGTTAACACAACACATGTTACTGTTACTATAGGTTAACACAACACATGTTACTGTTACTATAGGTTAACACAACACATGTTACTGTTACTATAGGTTAACACAACACACCCAGACTCTGTCATGTTACTGTTACTATAGGTTAACACAACACACCCAGACTCTGTCATGTTACTGTTACTATAGGTTAACACAACACACCCAGACTCTGTCATGTTACTGTTACTACAGGTTAACTCAACACAGTCCAGACTCTGTCATGTTACTGTTACTACAGGTTAACTCAACACAGTCCAGACTCTGTCATGTTACTGTTACTATAGGTTAACACAACACATAGCGACTCTGACATGTTACTGTTACTATAGGTTAACACAACCCAGACTCTGTCATGTTACTGTTACTACAGGTTAACACAACACACCCAGACTCTGTCATGTTACTGTTACTACAGGTTAACACAACCCAGACTCTGTCATGTTACTGTTACTACAGGTTAACACAACACACCCAGACTCTGTCATGTTACTGTTACTATAGGTTAACACAACACACCCAGACTCTGTCATGTTACTGTTACTATAGGTTAACACAACACATAGAGACTCTGTCATGTTACTGTTACTATAGGTTAACACAACACACCCAGACTCTGTCATGTTACTGTTACTATAGGTTAACACAACACAGTCTGTCAGACTTGTCATGTTACTGTTACTATAGGTTAACACAACACACCCAGACTCTGTCATGTTACTGTTACTACAGGTTAACTCAACACAGTCCAGACTCTGTCATGTTACTGTTACTATAGGTTAACACAACACATAGAGACTCTGTCATGTTACTGTTACTATAGGTTAACACAACACACCCAGACTCTGTCATGTTACTGTTACTATAGGTTAACACAACACATGTTACTATAGGTTAACACAACACACCCAGACTCTGTCATGTTACTGTTACTATAGGTTAACACAACACATAGAGACTCTGTCATGTTACTGTTACTATAGGTTAACACAACACACTCTGTCAGACTCTGTCATGTTACTGTTACTATAGGTTAACACAACACATAGAGACTCTGTCATGTTACTGTTACTATAGGTTAACACAACCCAGACTCTGTCATGTTACTGTTACTATAGGTTAACACAACACACCCAGACTCTGTCATGTTACTGTTACTATAGGTTAACACAACACACCCAGACTCTGTCATGTTACTGTTACTATAGGTTAACACAACACACCCAGACTCTGTCATGTTACTGTTACTATAGGTTAACACAACACATAGAGACTCTGTCATGTTACTGTTACTATAGGTTAACACAACACACCCAGACTCTGTCATGTTACTGTTACTACAGGTTAACTCAACACAGTCCAGACTCTGTCATGTTACTGTTACTATAGGTTAACACAACACATAGAGACTCTGTCATGTTACTGTTACTATAGGTTAACACAACACACCCAGACTCTGTCATGTTACTGTTACTATAGGTTAACACAACACATGTTACTGTTACTATAGGTTAACACAACATACCCAGACTCTGTCGTGTTACTGTTACTATAGGTTAACACAACACATAGAGACTCTGTCATGTTACTGTTACTATAGGTTAACACAACACACCCAGACTCTGTCATGTTACTGTTACTATAGGTTAACACAACACACCCAGACTCTGTCATGTTACTGTTACTATAGGTTAACACAACACATAGAGACTCTGTCATGTTACTGTTACTATAGGTTAACACAACACACCCAGACTCTGTCATGTTACTGTTACTATAGGTTAACACAACACACCCAGACTCTGTCATGTTACTGTTACTATAGGTTAACACAACACACCCAGACTCTGTCATGTTACTGTTACTATAGGTTAACACAACACATGTTACTGTTACTATAGGTTAACACAACACATAGAGACTCTGTCATGTTACTGTTACTATAGGTTAACACAACACACCCAGACTCTGTCATGTTACTGTTACTATAGGTTAACACAACACATAGAGACTCTGTCATGTTACTGTTACTATAGGTTAACACAACACACCCAGACTCTGTCATGTTACTGTTACTATAGGTTAACACAACACATAGACTCTGTCATGTTACTGTTACTATAGGTTAACACAACACATACTGTTACTATAGGTTAACACAACACACACAGACTCTGTCATGTTACTGTTACTATAGGTTAACACAACACACCCAGACTCTGTCATGTTACTGTTACTATAGGTTAACACAACACATAGAGACTCTGTCATGTTACTGTTACTATAGGTTAACACAACACATAGAGACTCTGTCATGTTACTGTTACTATAGGTTAACACAACACACCCAGACTCTGTCATGTTACTGTTACTATAGGTTAACACAACACATAGAGACTCTGTCATGTTACTGTTACTATAGGTTAACACAACACACCCAGACTCTGTCATGTTACTGTTACTACAGGTTAACACAACACATCTGTCATGTTACACCAGACTCTGTCATGTTACTGTTACTATAGGTTAACACAACACACCCAGACTCTGTCATGTTACTGTTACTACAGGTTAACACAACACACTCTGTCATGTTACTGTTACTATAGGTTAACACAACACATAGAGACTCTGTCATGTTACTGTTACTATAGGTTAACACAACACACCCAGACTCTGTCATGTTACTGTTACTATAGGTTAACACAACACACCCAGACTCTGTCATGTTACTGTTACTACAGGTTAACACAACACACCCAGACTCTGTCATGTTACTGTTACTATAGGTTAACACAACACATAGAGACTCTGTCATGTTACTGTTACTATAGGTTAACACAACACACCCAGACTCTGTCATGTTACTGTTACTATAGGTTAACACAACACATAGAGACTCTGTCATGTTACTGTTACTATAGGTTAACACAACACACCCAGACTCTGTCATGTTACTGTTACTATAGGTTAACACAACACACCCAGACTCTGTCATGTTACTGTTACTATAGGTTAACACAACACATAGAGACTCTGTCATGTTACTGTTACTATAGGTTAACACAACACATAGAGACTCTGTCATGTTACTGTTACTATAGGTTAACACAACACACCCAGACTCTGTCATGTTACTGTTACTATAGGTTAACACAACACATAGAGACTCTGTCATGTTACTGTTACTATAGGTTAACACAACCCAGACTCTGTCATGTTACTGTTACTATAGGTTAACACAACACACCCAGACTCTGTCATGTTACTGTTACTATAGGTTAACACAACACATAGAGACTCTGTCATGTTACTGTTACTATAGGTTAACACAACACACCCAGACTCAGACTCTGTCATGTTACTGTTACTATAGGTTAACACAACACATGTTACTATAGGTTAACTCTGTCATGTTACTGTTACTATAGGTTAACACAACACATAGAGACTCTGTCATGTTACTGTTACTATAGGTTAACACAACACACCCAGACTCTGTCATGTTACTGTTACTACAGGTTAACTCAACACAGTCCAGACTCTGTCATGTTACTGTTACTATAGGTTAACACAACACATAGAGACTCTGTCATGTTACTGTTACTATAGGTTAACACAACACATAGAGACTCTGTCATGTTACTGTTACTATAGGTTAACACAACACACCCAAACTCTGTCATGTTACTGTTACTATAGGTTAACACAACACATGTTACTGTTACTATAGGTTAACACAACATACCCAGACTCTGTCGTGTTACTGTTACTATAGGTTAACACAACACATAGAGACTCTGTCATGTTACTGTTACTATAGGTTAACACAACCCAGACTCTGTCATGTTACTGTTACTACAGGTTAACACAACATACCCAGACTCTGTCATGTTACTGTTACTATAGGTTAACACAACACATAGAGACTCTGTCATGTTACTGTTACTATAGGTTAACACAACACACCCAGACTCTGTCATGTTACTGTTACTACAGGTTAACACAACCCAGACTCTGTCATGTTACTGTTACTATAGGTTAACACAACACACCCAGACTCTGTCATGTTACTGTTACTACAGGTTAACACAACACATGTTACTGTTACTATAGGTTAACACAACACATAGAGACTCTGTCATGTTACTGTTACTATAGGTTAACACAACACACCCAGACTCTGTCATGTTACTGTTACTATAGGTTAACACAACACATAGAGACTCTGTCATGTTACTGTTACTATAGGTTAACACAACACACCCAGACTCTGTCATGTTACTGTTACTACAGGTTAACACAACCCAGACTCTGTCATGTTACTGTTACTATAGGTTAACACAACACACCCAGACTCTGTCATGTTACTGTTACTATTAACACAACACATGGTTAACACAACACATAGAGACTCTGTCATGTTACTGTTACTACAGGTTAACACAACACACCCAGACTCTGTCATGTTACTGTTACTATAGGTTAACACAACACATAGAGACTCTGTCATGTTACTGTTACTATAGGTTAACACAACACATGTTACTGTTACTATAGGTTAACACAACACACCCAGACTCTGTCATGTTACTGTTACTATAGGTTAACACAACACATAGAGACTCTGTCATGTTACTGTTACTATAGGTTAACACAACACACCCAGACTCTGTCATGTTACTGTTACTACAGGTTAACTCAACACAGTCCAGACTCTGTCATGTTACTGTTACTATAGGTTAACACAACACATAGAGACTCTGTCATGTTACTGTTACTATAGGTTAACACAACATACCCAGACTCTGTCATGTTACTGTTACTACAGGTTAACACAACCCAGACTCTGTCATGTTACTGTTACTATAGGTTAACACAACACACCCAGACTCTGTCATGTTACTGTTACTACAGGTTAACACAACCCAGACTCTGTCATGTTACTGTTACTATAGGTTAACACAACACACCCAGACTCTGTCATGTTACTGTTACTACAGGTTAACACAACACATGTTACTGTTACTATAGGTTAACACAACACATAGAGACTCTGTCATGTTACTGTTACTATAGGTTAACACAACACACCCAGACTCTGTCATGTTACTGTTACTATAGGTTAACACAACACACCCAGACTCTGTCATGTTACTGTTACTACAGGTTAACACAACACACCCAGACTCTGTCATGTTACTGTTACTATAGGTTAACACAACACATAGAGACTCTGTCATGTTACTGTTACTACAGGTTAACACAACACACCCAGACTCTGTCATGTTACTGTTACTATAGGTTAACACAACACATAGAGACTCTGTCATGTTACTGTTACTATAGGTTAACACAACACACCCAGACTCTGTCATGTTACTGTTACTATAGGTTAACACAACACACCCAGACTCTGTCATGTTACTGTTACTATAGGTTAACACAACACATAGAGACTCTGTCATGTTACTGTTACTATAGGTTAACACAACACATAGAGACTCTGTCATGTTACTGTTACTATAGGTTAACACAACACACCCAGACTCTGTCATGTTACTGTTACTATAGGTTAACACAACACATAGAGACTCTGTCATGTTACTGTTACTATAGGTTAACACAACCCAGACTCTGTCATGTTACTGTTACTATAGGTTAACACAACACACCCAGACTCTGTCATGTTACTGTTACTATAGGTTAACACAACACATAGAGACTCTGTCATGTTACTGTTACTATAGGTTAACACAACTCAGACTCTGTCATGTTACTGTTACTATAGGTTAACACAACACATGTTACTATAGGTTAACACAACACACCCAGACTCTGTCATGTTACTGTTACTATAGGTTAACACAACACATAGAGACTCTGTCATGTTACTGTTACTATAGGTTAACACAACACACCCAGACTCTGTCATGTTACTGTTACTACAGGTTAACTCAACACAGTCCAGACTCTGTCATGTTACTGTTACTATAGGTTAACACAACACATAGAGACTCTGTCATGTTACTGTTACTATAGGTTAACACAACACACCCAGACTCTGTCATGTTACTGTTACTATAGGTTAACACAACACATGTTACTGTTACTATAGGTTAACACAACATACCCAGACTCTGTCGTGTTACTGTTACTATAGGTTAACACAACACATAGAGACTCTGTCATGTTACTGTTACTATAGGTTAACACAACCCAGACTCTGTCATGTTACTGTTACTACAGGTTAACACAACATACCCAGACTCTGTCATGTTACTGTTACTATAGGTTAACACAACACATAGAGACTCTGTCATGTTACTGTTACTATAGGTTAACACAACACACCCAGACTCTGTCATGTTACTGTTACTACAGGTTAACACAACCCAGACTCTGTCATGTTACTGTTACTATAGGTTAACACAACACACCCAGACTCTGTCATGTTACTGTTACTATAGGTTAACACAACACACCCAGACTCTGTCATGTTACTGTTACTACAGGTTAACACAACACACCCAGACTCTGTCATGTTACTGTTACTATAGGTTAACACAACACATAGAGACTCTGTCATGTTACTGTTACTACAGGTTAACACAACACACCCAGACTCTGTCATGTTACTGTTACTATAGGTTAACACAACACATAGAGACTCTGTCATGTTACTGTTACTATAGGTTAACTCAACACAGTCCAGACTCTGTCATGTTACTGTTACTATAGGTTAACACAACACATAGAGACTCTGTCATGTTACTGTTACTATAGGTTAACACAACACACCCAGACTCTGTCATGTTACTGTTACTATAGGTTAACACAACACATGTTACTGTTACTATAGGTTAACACAACACACCCAGACTCTGTCATGTTACTGTTACTATAGGTTAACACAACACATAGAGACTCTGTCATGTTACTGTTACTATAGGTTAACACAACACACCCAGACTCTGTCATGTTACTGTTACTACAGGTTAACACAACCCAGACTCTGTCATGTTACTGTTACTATAGGTTAACACAACACACCCAGACTCTGTCATGTTACTGTTACTACAGGTTAACACAACCCAGACTCTGTCATGTTACTGTTACTATAGGTTAACACAACACACCCAGACTCTGTCATGTTACTGTTACTACAGGTTAACACAACACATGTTACTGTTACTATAGGTTAACACAACACACCCAGACTCTGTCATGTTACTGTTACTATAGGTTAACACAACACACCCAGACTCTGACATGTTACTGTTACTATAGGTTAACACAACACATAGAGACTCTGTCATGTTACTGTTACTATAGGTTAACACAACACATAGAGACTCTGTCATGTTACTGTTACTACAGGTTAACACAGCCACACACACACATAACTTTGCTTTTGTGAAATTTCAGGACATTTTGGGGAGTACAAATGTTTGTCCATTAAAATTCACATTTTCCTAACCCCTTACCCAACCCCTTACCCAACCCCTTACCCACCCCCTACCCAACCCCTTACCCAACCCCTTACCCAACCCCTTATCCGCCCCCTTACCCAACCCCTTACCCGCCCCCTCACCCACCCCCTTATCCAACCCCTTACCCAACCCCTTACCCGCCCCCTTACCCAACCCCTTACCCAACCCCTAAACCTACCCATAACCTTTAAGAACAAGAAGACCACTGTTTCTTTGTAAAACGCAGAGTAGGTGAACGGATCATCATGTGTACTTCCCACCATGAAGCATGGAGGAGGAGGTGTGATGGTGTGGGGGTGCTTTGCTGGTGACACTATCAGTGATGTATTTAAAATTCAAGGCACACTTAACCAGCATGGCTACCACAGCTTTCTGCAGCGATACGCCATCCCATCTGGTTTGCACTTGGTTGGATTATCATTCGTTTTTCAACAGGACAATGACCCAACACACCTCCAGGCTGGGTAAGGGTTTTTTGACCGAGAAGGAGAGTGATGGAGTGCTGCATCAGGTTACCTGGCCTCCACAATCACCCGACCTCAAACCAATAGAGATGGTTTGGGATGGGTTGGACCTCAGAGTGACGGAAAAGCAGCCAACAATTGCTCAGCATATGTGAGAACTACTTCAAAACTGTTGGAAAAGCATTCCAGGTCAAGCTGGTTGAGAGAATGCCAAGAGCGTGCAAAGCTGTCATCAAGGCAAAGGGTGGTTACTTTGAAGAATCTAAAATAAAACATATATATTTGAGTTGTTAAGTTAAACACTTTTTTGGTGACTACATGATTCCATATGTGTTATTTCATGTCTTCACTATTATTCTACAATGTAGATAATAAAGAAAAATCCTTGAATCAGCAGGTGTCCAAACTATAATGATTCACTGTACTAGATTACCTTCATCACATTCCAACCTGTATTATCTTAACTCTGGAGATCATGACTAAGGACTTCAATAGCCCAGCAAAGTGGAAGACCTTAGCCGCCAAGAACATTTAGCATTTTGGGTGAATTGAATGAATGTGTAATTGTGTTCAGGAGTGTGAGTGTGTTTTTAACTATAGTTATTGGGACCAGAAGTCACCAAAAGAGTAGTTATCGAACAAGCATTCAACCAACTTCTGACATTTTGATATTCCCCATGAGGTCAAATGCTATTTCTAGGGGGTTTATTTATTTTACCTTTATTTAACCAGGCAAGTCAGTTAAGAACAAATTCTTATTTTCAATGACAGCCTAGGAACAGTGGGTTAAGTGCCTGTTCAGGAGAGAACGACAGATTTGTATCTTGTCAGCTCGGGGGTTTGAACTCGCAACCTTCCGGTTACTAGTCACACGCTCTAACCATTAGGCTACCCTGCCGCCCCAGGATAGAATTAGTGTCGGGGTTTAGCCAATAAATAAAAACATTGTAGCCCGCAGGTAGAAAAATCTTGATAAAAATAAACATTGGCTATGCACGGCCTGTCTGCAACAAACTTGAAACATTGTCTCAAGTATTAAGTTGGGTCCAGCCAGATGCTCCTGCTAGCAACCTTGCAACACGGTCACACTGTTGGTAATTATTGGACCATGGAGCAGCGTACGTAGCGTTCCACATATTTTAATGAATAAAGTGAAACTTAAGCAAATACAAAACAATAAACGAACCGTGATGACAATTCCGTGCTAACAGGTAACTAAACATAAACAATATCCCATCACCCACAGGTGGGAAAATGCCATTTAAGTATGATCCCCAATTAGAGACAACGATAACCAGCTGCCTCTAATTGGGAATCATACAAATCATCAACATAGAAAATCAAACCTAGAACCCCACATAGAAAATATAAACTATAACAAAAAACCCTAGTCACGCCCTGACCTACTCTACCATAGAAAATACAGGTTTCCTATGATCAGGACGTGACAAACACGATATAAAATATTGTGGACCCTCAGAGTTTCCTGGCCAGTGAGCTCAGGACAGACACTCCTGTAGGCTATTTGCAGAAGGGATAAGAGGTAATCAGCCAGGCATATTTTAGGATGTTTCCACCGGTGTAGAGCTTTACATTTTCTTCTGCTTTCGGCTGAGTGGTTATCAAAAGGGAGAGAGCTGCATTTCAAATGGGCGATGTGGAGGAACTATTGTCATTCTCAATAGATGTAAAAACAGAATCGGTTTACTTTCTGTTTGAGGAGGAGAAAACATTAAATTGAGGAGCTCCACAGTGATAGTGAGAGAAGACAATCAGGAATACTATCAGATCCCCAAATGGGCACATCTATAGGCCTACATTTGTGCAAAGGCCAGATAGCCTAAGCCTACTTCTATGTGTAATCAGGTGTTTGTCCTTACTCAAGATTGGCAGGAACGCTCCAAACAAAAGATAATGAATAAATTGACAACTCATATATGGAATTAAATAAACCAAAACTTTGTTTCTCACACGTGTAGTCTAGGTTGTGAGCTTTGCAAACAACGTGTCCACTCCTACAATAGGAATGGTAAGGCTGTAATAATAATATATTGAATGCATTAACAGAAAGGACCGGAACCAAACAAACATTGTAGATGAGAAATGATGGAAATGAACAGTAAATGTACTACTGGTGATACTGGTGTGCCACCCCCGTGGCCTCAGCAATGGATAAGAATTAGGTTTAAGGTTAGGAGCTAGGGTTGGTTTTAGGATTAGGAGATAGGGTTAGGGTGAAGGTTAGGTTTTGAGGTTAGGGATAAGGTTAGGGTAAGGTTTAGGGAAAATAGGATTTTGAATGAGACTGAATTGTGTGTCCCCCAAGGTCAGCTATACAAGACTGTGTGTGTGTACGTGTAGGACGTGCTGTGAAGTGTGCTCTTGTGTCAAGCGTACATTGCGCCCATTGTCTTCTGAACTGAAAAACAGGAAAGTCCTCTTCATGAGGGTACCGGCATATTCTCCTCGCCAGTGTGTATACAGGATAATAAACGAGGGGCTATGCGTTCTGTGGACAATAATCCACAACGTGGAAGCATTATTTTCCATAGAATGCTTAGAGGCCTTGAGTTGATTATTCTTCTCATACCACTGCTATAATTTAACACATTTGCCGCTATAAATATGTTGACTACAGGTAGAAATGCACTGAGGTAGCTGGCTAGCAAGTTTACTATAGCTACACAGTTTCCCCTCGTATTCATCTGAATGAGAGATGATGATAAACCTCCAGTAGGGTTTGCATATCTCTGCATGTCAAGTGGCATTGAAAGGGAAGCTGGATACAACATCACCACATGCACTACCCTACATCAAATCAAAATAACATTTATTGGTCACATGCACATGGTTAGCAGATGTTACTGCGAAAGAAGCTAAATGCTTGTGATTCTAGTTCCGACAGTGCAGCAATATCTAATAAGTAATCTAACAAATTCCCAACAACTAGCTAATACTCACAAATCTAAGTAAAGGAATGGAATAAGAATATGTACATATAAATATATGGATGAGCCATGACAGACCGGCATAGGCAAGATGCAGTAGATGGTATAAAATACAGTATATACATATGGGATGAGTAATGCAAGATATGTAAAGTGGCCAATGATTTCAAGTCTGTATGTAGGCAGCAGCCTCTATGTGTTAGTGATGGCTGTTTAACAGTCTGATGGCCTTGTGATAGAGGGTATTTTTCAGTCTCTCGGTCCCAGCTTTGTTGCACATGTACTGACCTCGCATTCTGGATGATAGCGGGGTGAACAGGCATTGGTTCCTGTGGTTGTTGTCCTTGATGATCTTTTTGTCCTTCCTGTGACATCGGGTGCAGTAGGTGTCCTGGATGGCAGGTAGTTTGCCTCCGGTGATGCGTTGTGCAGACCTCACCACACTCTGAGAGCCCTGCGGTTGTGGGCAGTGCAGTTGCAGTACCAGGCGGTGACGGACATGGAAATGTTTGGGTAATTTTTTTGGCTGCCTCTCCCTTTACCCAGGAGTTTTACCGAGGTACAGTGGGCTCCCAAATCAAATCCTACTCAGGGCCCCCCCATAGCTTCAGTTGTTTTGATCTGTCAGGGCCCCCACATAACTTCAGTTGGTTTGATCTGTCAGGGCCCCCACATAACTTCAGTTGGTTTGATCTGTCAGGGCCCCCACATAACTTCAGTTGGTTTGATCTGTCAGGGCCCCCCATAACTTCAGTTGGTTTGATCTGTCAGGGCCCCCACATAGCTTCAGTTGGTTTGATCTGTCAGGGCCCCCCATAGCTTCAGTTGGTTTGATCTGTCAGGGCCCCCACATAACTTCAGTTGTTTTGATATGTCAGGGCCCCCACATAGCTTCAGTTGGTTTGATCTGTCAGGGCCCCCCCCATAGCTTCAGTTGGTTTGATCTGTCAGGGCCCCCCATAGCTTCAGTTGGTTTGATCTGTCAGAGCCCCCCCATAGCTTCAGTTGTTTTGATATGTCAGGGCCCCCACATAGCTTCAGTTGGTTTGATCTGTCAGGGCCCCCCCATAGCTTCAGTTGGTTTGATCTGTCAGGGCCCCCCCATAGCTTCAGTTGGTTTGATATGTCAGGGCCCCCCCATAGCTTCAGTTGGTTTGATCTGTCAGGGCCCCCCCATAGCTTCAGTTGGTTTGATATGTCAGGGCCCCCCCATAGCTTCAGTTGGATTGATCTGTCAGGGCCCCCCCATAGCTTCAGTTGTTTTGATCTGTCAGCATCAGTAAACAATCTCTTCATGTGGCTCCAAACAGTAGGTTCAAAACAGTAGGTTCAAACCAGTAAGTTCAAAGGAGCACTAATGTCCTGCAGGTGGCGCCAATGTCATGAGGAGCGCAGACCTCGCAGCTCCAATCAATCTCTGTACAAGCATGAAAAAGTAGGTGATTGGTGTCAGTAATACCATTCCTGTATATATGAACCCATTCTGTTATGTGTGTTATAGACAACAAATTGATGGCAATCTCATTCATGACGCTCACTTCATCATATCATCATAAAGTGAAAGTAAAACTGTTTTTGTATTTGCATATTTGATTAAAAACGAGGGAATGAACCTTTGTAATGCCAGTTGTTTGGTTGAGTTTTATGAGCCCTATTGTTTGTCAGTGTTGGGGAGTAGTGAACTACATGAAGTTAAACTACTAATGAATCTACTTTTAGCAGTAGCTTGGTGGTAGTTGAAATAAATTCTAATCTTGGTAGTGATTTCAGTAGTTAATTGCTTTTTTGCCATGTAGAAGAATAGCTAACTACAGGAACTACATACAACGTTTTTTGAAAAAATGTAATAAATTATGGGTGAAGTATAGACAAGAATCTGCTTTCTTTTTCGGTATCAGACATCCATACTTATCAATTGAAAAATACATTTGTTTGTGTTTAATAGGCTAAAATGCACATTTGATTAAAATCTGATCCCATATGGATCTGTTGATCTTGCAATTTGTAGTTTATGACATTTTAGATATAGATAATATATTTGTTGTACTTTTTCAAGGTAAACTATATTTGTGTAGCTTTAGTTGTATGTTAACTTCTTCAAGTGTGAAGTGATTGGTAGGTTGGTAAACTATGATTTCAGAGTAGCTTCCCCAACGCTGTTGTGTGTTATCTAGACTAATAAAGGGAACGATCCAATGAATATTGGGGGAATGGGCGGCAGGGTAGCCTAGTGGTTGGAGCGTTGGACTAGTAACCCGGAAGGTTGCAAGTTCAAATCCCCGAGCTGACAAAGTACAAATCTGTCGTTCTGCCCCTGAACAGGCAGTTAACCCAGTGTTCCTAGGCCGTCATTGAAAATAAGAATTTCTTCTTAACTGACTTGCCTAGTTAAATAAATAAATATATTAGTGCGCACCACAAAATAACTCCAGAAGAGGGCGGTGTCATCCCTGGTAATCACCCGGAGTTTAAATCCCAAACCGCAGGTGCGCCTGCTCTCCCCTCAAACCTTGACCTCAGAAAAAAACACGGTGAACGTTCGCTCCACCGTTTGCTCGCGTGCCACACCGAACCTGCGCGCTGTGCTTCCGTGACGTCGCTCCATTGAAGCCTGTGGTTGGAGCGCGAGTTCTTTTCACGTATCTACTGGGAGAGAGAGGAGAGCGAGCGCGCCATGGTCAGCGCTTTGAGAGAACACTGAAATCAACCGGGAGGGACAACATCCTAGACATGGAATGAGACTGTGCAACATTATGTCTTTCCTGGCTGTCTGACGTTATTTTTCTGCTCAACCATTGAAAAGGAGGTTTGTCGTTTACGTATTGGATTCCAGAGCACTGGGAACACCCCGGTCTCTATTTATCTTTCCGTTTCTCCCCCTCTGGTTGAAAAGTCACCAGAGTGGAAAGGATATTTCGCTTTATTGGAATTATAGCTGCTCTGAAGATGATCTCCGGTGTTTTCTGGGAACATTGTATTGGATGAGAACCTGTGAGCATCATGAGTACCAATGGTGAGTTCATTCCTCTGCGCCTCTCGTCTGTTCTCCGTTACTTTGAAGCTCCCCGCTCTTCTCTAGTTAACTCTGAAGCTCCCCGCTCTTCTCTAGTTAACTCTGAAGCTCCCCGCTCTTCTCTAGTTAACTCTGAAGCTCCCCGCTCTTCTCTAGTTAACTCTGAAGCTCCCCGCTCTTCTCTAGTTAACTCTGAAGCTCCCCGCTCTTCTCTAGTTAACTCTGAAGCTCCCCGCTCTTCTCTAGTTAACTCTGAAGCTCCCCGCTTCTCTAGTTAACTCTGAAGCTCCCCGCTCTTCTCTAGTTAACTCTGAAGCTCCCCGCTCTTCTCTAGTTAACTCTGAAGCTCCCCGCTCTTCTCTAGTTAACTCTGAAGCTCCCGCTCTTCTCTAGTTAACTCTGAAGCTCCCCGCTCTTCTCTAGTTAACTCTGAAGCTCCCGCTCTTCTCTAGTTAACTCTGAAGCTCCCCGCTCTTCTCTAGTTAACTCTGAAGCTCCCCGCTCTTCTCTAGTTAACTCTGAAGCTCCCGCTCTTCTCTAGTTAACTCTGAAGCTCCCGCTCTTCTCTAGTTAACTCTGAAGCTCCCGCTCTTCTCTAGTTAACTCTGAAGCTCCCCGCTCTTCTCTAGTTAACTCTGAAGCTCCCGCTCTTCTCTAGTTAACTCTGAAGCTCCCCGCTCTTCTCTAGTTAACTCTGAAGCTCCCGCTCTTCTCTAGTTAACTCTGAAGCTCCCGCTCTTCTCTAGTTAACTCTGAAGCTCCCCGCTCTTCTCTAGTTAACTCTGAAGCTCTTTCTCTAGTTAACTCTGAAGCTCCCGCTCTTCTCTAGTTAACTCTGAAGCTCCCCGCTCTTCTCTAGTTAACTCTGAAGCTCCCCGCTCTTCTCTAGTTAACTCTGAAGCGTCGCTCTTCTCTAGTTAACTCTGAAGCGCCCCGCTCTTCTCTAGTTAACTCTGAAGCTCCCCGCTCTTCTCTAGTTAACTCTGAAGCTCCCCGCTCTTCTCTAGTTAACTCTGAAGCTCCCCGCTCTTCTCTAGTTAACTCTGAAGCTCCCCGCTCTTCTCTAGTTAACTCTGAAGCTCCCCGCTCTTCTCTAGTTAACTCTGAAGCTCCCGCTCTTCTCTAGTTAACTCTGAAGCTCCCGCTCTTCTCTAGTTAACTCTGAAGCTCCCGCTCTTCTCTAGTTAACTCTGAAGCGTCGCTCTTCTCTAGTTAACTCTGAAGCTCCCCGCTCTTCTCTAGTTAACTCTGAAGCTCCCCGCTCTTCTCTAGTTAACTCTGAAGCTCCCCGCTCTTCTCTAGTTAACTCTGAAGCTCCCCGCTCTTCTCTAGTTAACTCTGAAGCGTCGCTCTTCTCTAGTTAACTCTGAAGCTCCCCGCTCTTCTCTAGTTAACTCTGAAGCTCCCCGCTCTTCTCTAGTTAACTCTGAAGCTCCCCGCTCTTCTCTAGTTAACTCTGAAGCTCCCCGCTCTTCTCTAGTTAACTCTGAAGCGTCGCTCTTCTCTAGTTAACTCTGAAGCTCCCCGCTCTTCTCTAGTTAACTCTGAAGCTCCCCGCTCTTCTCTAGTTAACTCTGAAGCGTCGCTCTTCTCTAGTTAACTCTGAAGCGTCGCTCTCAGAGGAGGATACACAGATAAAACAATGCTATACAACAATAGAGAATAGACAGATTTAGTAGCGAATAGAATAGACAGATTTAGTAGCGTTCAATGGAAAATAAACTACAAATGTGCTTTAAATTCAAGATTTGATTAACATACTGTCTGTTTTCATTCACTCTGTATTAATTGGAAGTTATTCTCACAGAGCAGAGAGAAAGACAACAACGTTTCTCTGTTCCTCTCTCTCCCCCTCACTTCAACGATTCATCAATGCTTTTTATTAGCTCATCCTTGGTAGTATTTCTTGAATAAATGTCTTAAATTAAGCGACTGAGTGTGAGGATGGAATACTGTGTGGGGGTTGTGTGGTATGTTGTTGTGGTTATGTAAAGGGTTAGGGGTCAACGTAAGGGACTTGTGTACTCAGTGGTCTTAGACTTCCTCCAGTAGCTGTTTCTCGCTGACATGTCAGGGCTTCTGTGTGTCTGTCTGGATGGCAAACTGCATCTCTACATAATAGTTCACATCATTTGATGTTAGAAATGTGCAGTTTGTCTTCTTAATTTCCTAAACAATCTATTCCCCCAGCGTATTATCATAATCATCTTCATCATCATCATCAGACTCAGACATCACATCACATACATCCACAAACATGTTGTCTCCATAGCAGAGTTGCAAAGCTCATTAAAACCAGCCCCTGTCAGCCCTAGTCCAGCTCTACACCAAGACCAGACAGATCAGCCCCTGTCAGCCCTAGTCCAGCTCTACACCAAGACCAGACAGATCAGCCCCTGTCAGCCCTAGTCCAGCTCTACACCAAGACCGGACAGATCAGCCCCTGTCAGCCCTATTCCAGCTCTACACCAAGACTGGACAGATCAGCCCCTGTCAGCCCTAGTCCAGCTCTACACCAAGACCAGACAGATCAGCCCCTGTCAGCTCTAGCCCAGCTCTACACCAAGACTGGACAGGTCAGCCCTAGTCCAGCTCTACACCAAGACCAGACAGATCAGACCCTGTCAGCCCTAGTCCAGCTCTACACCAAGACTGGACAGATCAGCCCCTGTCAGCCCTAGTCCAGCTCTACACCAAGACCAGACAGATCAGACCCTGTCAGCCCTAGTCCAGCTCTACACCAAGACTGGACAGATAAGCCCCTGTCAGCCCTAGTCCAGCTCTACACCAATACCAGACAGATCAGCCCCTGTCAGCCCTAGACCAGCTCTACACCAAGACTGGACAGATCAGCCCCTGTCAGCCCTAGTCCAGCTCTACACCAAGACTGAACAGATCAGCCCCTGTCAGCCCTAGTCCAGCTCTACACCAAGACTGGACAGATCAGCCCCTGTCAGCCCTAGTCCAGCTCTACACCAAGACCAGACAGATCAGCCCCTGTCAGCCCTAGTCCAGCTCTACACCGAGACCAGACAGATCAGCCTCTGTCAGCCCTAGTCCAGCTCTACACCAAGACCGGACAGATCAGCCCCTGTCAGCCCTATTCCAGCTCTACACCAAGACCAGACAGATCAGACCCTGTCAGCCCTAGTCCAGCTCTACACCAAGACCAGACAGATCAGTCCCTGTCAGCCCTAGTCCAGCTCTACACCAAGACTGGACAGATCAGCCCCTGTCAGCCCTAGTCCAGCTCTACACCAAGACCGGACAGATCAGCCCCTGTCAGCCCTATTCCAGCTCTACACCAAGACTGGACAGATCAGCCCCTGTCAGCCCTAGTCCAGCTCTACACCAAGACCAGACAGATCAGCCCCTTTTCAGCCCTAGCCCAGCTCTACACCAAGACTGGACAGATCAGCCCCTGTCAGCCCTAGTCCAGCTCTACACCAAGACCAGACAGATCAGACCCTGTCAGCCCTAGTCCAGCTCTACACCAAGACCAGACAGATCAGCCTCTGTCAGCTCTAGTCCAGCTCTACGCCAAGACCGGACAGACCAGCCCCTGTCAGCCCTAGTCCAGCTCTACACCAAGACCAGACAGATCAGACCCTGTCAGCCCTAGTCCAGCTCTACACCAATACCAGACAGATCAGCCCCTGTCAGCCCTAGTCCAGCTCTACACCAAGACTGGACAGATCAGCCCCTGTCAGCCCTAGTCCAGCTCTACACCAAGACCAGACAGATCAGCCCCTGTCAGCCCTAGTCCAGCTCTACACCAAGACTGGACAGATCAGCCCCTGTCAGCCCTAGTCCAGCTCTACACCAAGACCAGACAGATCAGCCCCTGTCAGCCCTAGTCCAGCTCTACACCAAGACCAGACAGATCAGCCCCTGTCAGCCCTAGTCCAGCTCTACACCGAGACCAGACAGATCAGCCTCTGTCAGCCCTAGTCCAGCTCTACACCAAGACCGGACAGATCAGCCCCTGTCAGCCCTATTCCAGCTCTACACCAAGACCAGACAGATCAGACCCTGTCAGCCCTAGTCCAGCTCTACACCAAGACCAGACAGATCAGACCCTGTCAGCCCTGTCAGCCCACCAAGACCAGACAGATCAGCCTCTGGACAGATAAGTCAGCTCTAGTCCAGCTCTACACCAAGACTGGACAGATCAGCCCCTGTCAGCCCTAGTCCAGCTCTACACCAAGACCAGACAGATCAGACCCTGTCAGCCCTAGTCCAGCTCTACACCAAGACCAGACAGATCAGCCCCTCTGTCAGCTCTAGACTGGACAGATAGCCCCTGTCAGCTCTACACCAAGACCGGACAGACCAGCCCCTGTCAGCCCTAGTCCAGCTCTACACCAAGACCAGACAGATCAGACCCTGTCAGCCCTAGTCCAGCTCTACACCAATACCAGACAGATCAGCCCCTGTCAGCCCTAGTCCAGCTCTACACCAAGACTGGACAGATAAGCCCCTGTCAGCCCTAGTCCAGCTCTACACCAATACCAGACAGATCAGCCCCTGTCAGCCCTAGACCAGCTCTACACCAAGACTGGACAGATCAGACCCTGTCAGCCCTAGTCCAGCTCTACACCAAGACCAGACAGATCAGCCCCTGTCAGCCCTAGTCCAGCTCTACACCAAGACTGGACAGATCAGCCCCTGTCAGCCCTAGTCCAGCTCTACACCAAGACCGGACAGATCAGCCCCTGTCAGCCCTATTCCAGCTCTACACCAAGACTGGACAGATCAGCCCCTGTCAGCCCTAGTCCAGCTCTACACCAAGACCAGACAGATCAGCCCCTGTCAGCCCTAGTCCAGCTCTACACCAAGACTGGACAGATCAGCCCCTGTCAGCCCTAGTCCAGCTCTACACCAAGACCAGACAGATCAGACCCTGTCAGCCCTAGTCCAGCTCTACACCAAGACCAGACAGATCAGCCCCTGTCAGCCCTAGTCCAGCTCTACACCAAGACTGGACAGATCAGCCCCTGTCAGCCCTAGTCCAGCTCTACACCAAGACTGAACAGATCAGCCCCTGTCAGCCCTAGTCCAGCTCTACACCAAGACCAGACAGATCAGCCCCTGTCAGCCCTAGTCCAGCTCTACACCAATACCAGACAGATCAGCCCCTGTCAGCCTAGTCCAGCTCTACACCAAGACTGGACAGATCAGATGTCAGCCCCCAGCTCTACACCAAGACCAGACAGATCAGCCCCTGTCAGCCCTAGTCCAGCTCTACACCAAGACCAGACAGATCAGCCCCTGTCAGCCCTAGACCAGCTCTACACCAAGACTGGACAGATCAGCCCCTGTCAGCCCTAGTCCAGCTCTACACCAAGACCGGACAGATCAGCCCCTGTCAGCCCTATTCCAGCTCTACACCAAGACCAGACAGATCAGACCCTGTCAGCCCTAGTCCAGCTCTACACCAAGACCAGACAGATCAGCCCCTGTCAGCCCTAGTCCAGCTCTACACCAAGACTGGACAGATCAGCCCCTGTCAGCCCTAGTCCAGCTCTACACCAAGACCAGACAGATCAGACCCTGTCAGCCCTAGTCCAGCTCTACACCAAGACCAGACAGATCAGCCTCTGTCAGCTCTAGTCCAGCTCTACGCCAAGACCGGACAGACCAGCCCCTGTCAGCCCTAGTCCAGCTCTACACCAAGACCAGACAGATCAGACCCTGTCAGCCCTAGTCCAGCTCTACACCAATACCAGACAGATCAGCCCCTGTCAGCCCTAGTCCAGCTCTACACCAAGACTGGACAGATAAGCCCCTGTCAGCCCTAGTCCAGCTCTACACCAATACCAGACAGATCAGCCCCTGTCAGCCCTAGACCAGCTCTACACCAAGACTGGACAGATCAGACCCTGTCAGCCCTAGTCCAGCTCTACACCAAGACCAGACAGATCAGCCCCTGTCAGCCCTAGTCCAGCTCTACACCAAGACTGGACAGATCAGCCCCTGTCAGCCCTAGTCCAGCTCTACACCAAGACCGGACAGATCAGCCCCTGTCAGCCCTATTCCAGCTCTACACCAAGACTGGACAGATCAGCCCCTGTCAGCCCTAGTCCAGCTCTACACCAAGACCAGACAGATCAGCCCCTGTCAGCCCTAGCCCAGCTCTACACCAAGACTGGACAGATCAGCCCCTGTCAGCCCTAGTCCTGCTCTACACCAAGACCAGACAGATCAGACCCTGTCAGCCCTAGTCCAGCTCTACACCAAGACCAGACAGATCAGCCCCTGTCAGCCCTAGTCCAGCTCTACACCAAGACTGGACAGATCAGCCCCTGTCAGCCCTAGTCCAGCTCTACACCAAGACCGGACAGATCAGCCCCTGTCAGCCCTATTCCAGCTCTACACCAAGACCAGACAGATCAGACCCTGTCAGCCCTAGTCCAGCTCTACACCAATACCAGACAGATCAGCCCCTGTCAGCCCTAGTCCAGCTCTACACCAAGACTGGACAGATAAGCCCCTGTCAGCCCTAGTCCAGCTCTACACCAATACCAGACAGATCAGCCCCTGTCAGCCCTAGACCAGCTCTACACCAAGACTGGACAGATCAGCCCCTGTCAGCCCTAGTCCAGCTCTACACCAAGACTGAACAGATCAGCCCCTGTCAGCCCTAGTCCAGCTCTACACCAAGACCAGACAGATCAGCCCCTGTCAGCCCTAGTCCAGCTCTACACCGAGACCAGACAGATCAGCCTCTGTCAGCCCTAGTCCAGCTCTACACCAAGACCAGACAGATCAGCCCCTGTCAGCCCTAGACCAGCTCTACACCAAGACTGGACAGATCAGCCCCTGTCAGCCCTAGTCCAGCTCTACACCAAGACTGAACAGATCAGCCCCTGTCAGCCCTAGTCCAGCTCTACACCAAGACCAGACAGATCAGCCCCTGTCAGCCCTAGTCCAGCTCTACACCGAGACCAGACAGATCAGCCTCTGTCAGCCCTAGTCCAGCTCTACACCAAGACCAGACAGATCAGCCCCTGTCAGCCCTAGTCCAGCTCTACACCAAGACCGGACAGATCAGCCCCTGTCAGCCATAGTCCAGCTCTACACCAAGACTGAACAGATAAGCCCCTGTCAGCCCTATTCCAGCTCTACACCAAGACTGGACAGATCAGCCCCTGTCAGCTCTAGTCCAGCTCTACACCAAGACTGAACAGATCAGCCCCTGTCAGCCCTATTCCAGCTCTACACCAAGACTGGACAGATAAGCCCCTGTCAGCCCTAGTCCAGCTCTACACCAAGACCAGACAGATCAGCCCCTGTCAGCCCTAGTCCAGCTCTACACCAAGACCAGACAGATCAGCCCCTGTCAGCCCTAGTCCAGCTCTACACCAAGACTGGACAGATCAGCCCCTGTCAGCCCTAGTCCAGCTCTACACCAAGACTGAACAGATCAGCCCCTGTCAGCCCTAGTCCAGCTCTACATTGACAGACAGCCTCCTGTCAGCCCTAGTCAGATCAGCCCCTGTCAGCCCTAGTCCAGTTCTACACCGAGACCAGACAGATCAGCCCCTGTCAGCCCTAGTCCAGCTCTACACCAAGACCAGACAGATCAGCCCCTGTCAGCCCTAGTCCAGCTCTACACCAAGACCAGACAGATCAGCCCCTGTCAGCCCTAGTCCAGCTCTACATCGAGACCAGACAGATCAGCCTCTGTCAGCCCTAGTCCAGCTCTATATCAAGACTGAACAGATCAGCCCCTGTCAGCCCTAGTCCAGCTCTACACCAAGACCAGACAGATCAGCCCCTGTCAGCCCTAGTCCAGCTCTACATCGAGACCAGACAGATCAGCCTCTGTCAGCCCTAGTCCAGCTCTACACCAAGACTGAACAGATCAGCCCCTGTCAGCCCTAGTCCAGCTCTACACCAAGACCAGACAGATCAGCCCCTGTCAGCCCTAGTCCAGCTCTACGCCAAGACCGGACAGACCAGCCCCTGTCAGCCCTAGTCCAGCTCTACACCAAGACTGGACAGATCAGCCCCTGTCAGCCCTAGTCCAGCTCTACATCGAGACCAGACAGATCAGCCCCTGTCAGCCCTAGTCCAGCTCTACATCAAGACCAGACAGATCAGCCCCTGTCAGCCCTAGTCCAGCTCTACACCGAGACCAGACAGATCAGCCCCTGTCAGCCCTAGTCCAGCTCTACACCAAGACCAGACAGATCAGCCCCTGTCAGCCCTAGTCCAGCTCTACACCAAGACCAGACAGATCAGCCCCTGTCAGCCCTAGTCCAGCTCTACATCGAGACCAGACAGATCAGCCTCTGTCAGCCCTAGTCCAGCTCTATATCAAGACTGAACAGATCAGCCCCTGTCAGCCCTAGTCCAGCTCTACACCAAGACCAGACAGATCAGCCCCTGTCAGCCCTAGTCCAGCTCTACATCGAGACCAGACAGATCAGCCTCTGTCAGCCCTAGTCCAGCTCTACACCAAGACTGAACAGATCAGCCCCTGTCAGCCCTAGTCCAGCTCTACACCAAGACCAGACAGATCAGCCCCTGTCAGCCCTAGTCCAGCTCTACGCCAAGACCGGACAGACCAGCCCCTGTCAGCCCTAGTCCAGCTCTACACCAAGACTGGACAGATCAGACCCTGTCAGCCCTAGTCCAGCTCTACATCGAGACCAGACAGATCAGACCCTGTCAGCCCTAGTCCAGCTCTACACCAAGACCAGACAGATCAGCCCCTGTCAGCCCTAGTCCAGCTCTACACCGAGACCAGACAGATCAGCCCCTGTCAGCCCTAGTCCAGCTCTACACCGAGACCAGACAGATCAGCCCCTGTCAGCCCTAGTCCAGCTCTACACCAAGACTGGACAGATCAGCCCCTGTCAGCCCTAGTCCAGCTCTACGCCAAGACTGGACAGATCAGCCCCTGTCAGCCCTAGTCCAGCTCTACGCCAAGACAAGACAGATCAGCCCCTGTCAGCCCTAGTCCAGCTCTACATCGAGACCAGACAGATCAGCCTCTGTCAGCCCTAGTCCAGCTCTACATCAAGACTGAACAGATCAGCCCCTGTCAGCCCTAGTCCAGCTCTACATCGAGACCAGACAGATCAGACCCTGTCAGCCCTAGTCCAGCTCTATATCAAGACTGAACAGATCAGCCCCTGTCAGCCCTAGTCCAGCTCTACACCAAGACTGAACAGATCAGCCCCTGTCAGCCCTAGTCCAGCTCTACATTGAGACCAGACAGATCAGCCCCTGTCAGCCCCAGTCCAGCTCTACATCAAGACTAGACAGATCAGCCCCTGTCAGCCCTAGTCCAGCTCTACACCAAGACCAGACAGATCAGACCCTGTCAGCCCTAGTCCAGCTCTACACCAAGACCAGACAGATCAGCCCCTGTCAGCCCTAGTCCAGCTCTACACCAATACCAGACAGATCAGCCCCTGTCAGCCCTAGTCCAGCTCTACGCCAAGACCGGACAGACCAGCCCCTGTCAGCCCTAGTCCAGCTCTACATCGAGACCAGACAGATCAGCCTCTGTCAGCCCTAGTCCAGCTCTACATCAAGACTGGACAGATCAGCCCCTGTCAGCCCTAGTCCAGCTCTACATCGAGACCAGACAGATCAGACCCTGTCAGCCCTAGTCCAGCTCTACACCAAGACCAGACAGATCAGACCCTGTTCAGCACTACATCAAGACTGGACAGACCAGCCCCAGTTCAGCTCTACACCAAGACTGGACGGATCAGCCCCAGTTCAGCTCTACACCAAGACTGGACAGATCAGCCCCATCCCTTGGGCCACAGATCTAACTGATCTGGAGACAGCTAATCTTACCAGGGCAGAGGCCATCCCCCTGAAGGATGTATACACACGCAGAGCTCATGTCAGCTGACTGTAGCCTGCGATGCCAGGGGAAATTGCTTGTCTTCGCAACACCACTGATCCCCAGTCAGCTGAGTTCCCAGCAGCCACACAAACACAGACATACACAGGCCTCCCCATGACCACTGCTTTGATAAGAGGAGCCTGTCTGCTAGTGTTGTGCTGCAACAAAACTGCAGAGTTCCCCCAGGCCAGGACCCACACTGCTGCACTGTCTTCATTCTGTCCTGGTACTCTGGAATGTCAGATGACTCCTGTCCTCCCTCCTCTCCTCCCCCTGTCTCCCCATTTCTCCATTCCCCCTGTCTCCCCCTTTCTCCCCTCCCCTGTCTCCCCCTTTCGCCCCTCCCCCTGTCTCCCCCTGTCTCCATTCCCCCTGTCTCCCCCTTTCTCCCCTCCCTGTCTCCCCCTTTCGCCCCTCCCCTGTCTCCCCCTTTCTCCCCTCCCCTGTCTCCCCCTTTCTCCCCTCCCCTGTCTCCCCTTTCTCCCCTCCCCTGTCTCCCCCTTTCGCCCCTCCCCTGTCTCCCCCTGTCTCCATTCCCCCTGTCTCCCCTTTCTCCCCTCCCATGTCTCCCCCTTTCTCCATTTCTCCCCCTTCTCCCCCTGTCTTTTTCCCCCTCCCCTCCCCCCTGTCTCCCCCCTGTCTCCATTCCCCCCCTTTCCCCCTCCCCCCTGTCTCCCCCCCTTTCCCCCTCCCCTGTCTCCCCTTCCCCCTTTCCCCCTTTCCCCTTTCTCCCCTCCCCTCCCCCTGTCTCCATTCCCCTTTCCCCCTCCCCTGTCTCCCCCTGTCTCCATTCCCCCTTTCCCCCCCTCCCCCTCCCCCTTTCTCCCCTCCCCTGTCTCCCGCTGTCTCCATTCCCCCTTTCCCCCTCCCCTGTCTCCCCCCCCCTGTCTCCATTCCCCCTTTCCCCCTCCCCTGTCTCCCTCTATCTCCATTCCCCCTATCTCCCCTATCTCCCCCTTTCTCCCCTCCCCTGTCTCCCCCTTTCTCCCTCCCCTGTCTCCCTCTATCTCCATTCCCCCTTCCCCTCCCCCTATCTCCCCTCCCCCTGTCTCCCCCTTTCTCCCCTCCCCTGTCT